>NW_028258459.1:754115-907997 GCF_053883595.1 Heterocephalus glaber | reverse complement strand
ACAATATAAGGGACTGAGAGAGGCTTGTCTTGTCCCCTTGGTTGCTTGCTTTTGCCTGCCTACTTGCCCTGGACTACTTCTCTACAATCCCCCTCTGCCATCCCACTCTGCCTTGGAGCCAGCTGACTATGAACTGAAACCTCTACAAGCTGTGAGCCAAATAAACCTTTCCTCCTTTCACTGTTGGTGTTGGGTATTTTGTCTCAGCAATGAGAAAAGTAACTAAGATACGTTCAAATTTAAATAATATTTAAGAAGTGGACAACCACAGCATAGGATGTAGAATGTCACCAAATAGAAAAAAACCCAAAACTCTAAATGTACTATGTGTCCATTCACAATGTCCAGGAAGCAGATGGAATGAGATCATGGATTCAATAATGGGGGAAATGAGTGGCATCTGTGAGCTTCAAGGTCAATGATACAACAAATGAACACTGCACTCTAATTGAAAAAGGTGTTTCCTAAAAGGATACAGGAGTAGATTTACAAATCTGAATCTGCTATGCTTGAATACTGAAAGGGAACAATTAATTAAATGGAGAGTGGAAGGCAGGTGGGGTCCAGGGTTCTCACTGCTGGACTGGGAGGCTGTAGGTAATCCAGAGGAGGGGCCAGAATTGGAGACATTAGTATAAAGTCACATTCAATTAATGTGATATAGAAACAGAAGTTTCCATGTATAAATGGGTATAGATCTGTACATATACACATGTTGTATACACATGTATATTCATTGTGGAATCAGTATAGAAGCCTGATATCTGACAGTGCCCCAGTAGCAATGAATACTGGTAGCAGCCACATGAAGAGTGAATAGAATGGAATAGAAGGAATGAGATATCCTTGAAGAAATGGCTACATTTAGGACTAGGGAAGGCCATATACAAGATGAACGTGGAGGAACACCATGTAGCCCTACAAACTAAGGGCTAAAGAATATGTTAAAAGACACTTCTGTGTTGCATTCAACAATACCCAGAGTTTGAATGGAATTCAAGGTTTGTCCTTAAAAAAAACAAACAAACAAGGGCTGGGGATTTAGCTCAGTGGTGCTGCTGCCTGCCTCGCAAGCACAAGGTCCCAAGTTTGATCCCCAGTACCAAAGGAAAAAAAAATGATTGGAAGGAAAAAGGAAGAAATTTGCAGATTAAGATTTAAAGGACATAACAAAAATTATGGATATATTTGCATATGCATTCAAAGAAGCTACTTAAACAAGTGTAAGCCTATCAGAAAAGTATTTGAAATACTTGGATATTTAATGATCATTTGTGCATTTTTTAGAAATGATAACACTATTAGGCCTATTTTTTAAAAGTCTTTAACTTTTAGAAATGTAAGTTGAAACATTGAGAGATGAAATAGTGGGATGCTTTTGATTTGCTCTGCATTCTTCCAGTAGCTATGATGTAGATGGGTGGGGAGACTCTATGAAACCAGATTTATATGTACAAATGTATTTTAGAAATATACACATAAAATACACATCCATTCTGCACATATCATATATGCAGCTATACATGCATACATATGATTGTGTGCCTACACATACGTATAGCCTACATAGACCCTTCATACATTTTCTCTTTCTATTGATATAAAGTCCACACTTTCATTTGGGAAAGAGGTTAAATAGCTTCCTGAGTCTAAGTGAGCACTGGAAATCACACTTTGGACTATGAAAAGTGGGATCACATCACAGATGCAGGGCTCCCCTCAATCCCCTGCTGCTGCTCACTCTCTTCCCACTCAGCATCAGTCTCACAAGGGTTGGGAGATCTACCACCGGCTGGTGAGGAGAGCTCATAGGAGGACACGGTTGCCCTTAGAGAGGTCAGCTCAAAGCCTTGTTGTGGTAGGACACACCCAGATAAGCAAGAGTGCGGTTCTGCTTTTGCTAAGAACAAAGGTGAGGACCCAGAAGAAGAAAGGAGGGTGGGTACTCACAATTAGGGAAGCCCCAAGAGGACATGTGTGCCCCTGGTATCAGATTTGCAGGCCCCAAATGAAGGCTTAGGGCCTGGATGTGTGGTGCCCAACTTCCACAGGTGAGGGTCTGAGAAAGGTGAGAACCTTGTCACACAGGCAGGGGCCTTGGACTCCAGAACTATGAGTACTGTTCTTAGAGAAGCTGGCCCTGGCTGGGAGGCCAGGCAAACCCCAGGCAAGGTGAAACTTTGTCTTTTGGTAGGTATTTTCTAATTTTTGAGGTTTTAGAACTCTATAATTTCTTTTTAAAAATTAATTTGATTGGTACATTTTAGGTATAAAATATAATGACATTCATCATTGGAAATTTGCACCTTTGTATAATCTCTCTTGGTTCTTATTTTTCACTCTTTCCCTGCCCTCCCTTCAACCCCTCCATCCCTCCCTATTTACAAAGACTTTGTTTCCATTTTTTCATTTTCTCATATTAATTCCATTCCCTTCTTTCTTTTCCCCTACCCCACCCATTTCCCCTTCCCCTTTGTTCCTTTTCTTCCTAATTTACCTTATCTATTATACCTTTTAGTCCTTATTTACACTTTCAGTTTCTCACACTGGAGAAACTATTTGATATTTACACATGTGTGTCCTATTTATTTCACTTCAGAGTATCACCTTGGGCTGCAGATTTAGCTCAGTAGTTCCACCTCTTGCCTCAAAAGCACAAGGACCAGAGTTCGATTGCTGTTACCAAACAAAACAAAACAAAACAAAACAAAAAAACAACAAAAAAAAGAGTATCACCTCAATGTGCATCCATTTAATTATAAATGTCTCTAATTTCTCATTCTTTATGGCTGAGTAGTACTCCATTTTATTAAAAAAAACACATTTTCTTTATCCAGTCTCCAGTTGATGGGCCTTTGGGCTGTTTCCAAGTTTTAGCGATTACAAATTGTGCTGCTATAAACATGGATGCACATATATCACTGTGGTATGATACTTTTTAATTCTTTGGGGAAGATCCCCAGCAGGGGAATAGCTGGGTCAAATGGGACTTCCACTCCTAGTTCTTTGAGGTATCCCCATACTGATTTCCACAGTGGTTGCACCAGGCTACATTTCCACCAACAGTGGAGCAGGGTTCCTTTTTCCCCACAGCCCCGCTAGCATTTGTTATTGGTTGATTTCTTGATAGCAGCCATTCTTTCTGGGGTGAGGTGAAATCTCAGCATTGTTTTCATTTGCATCTCTTGAATGACCAGTGATGTTGAACATTTTTGCGTATTTTTATTTGCTATTTCTACTTCTTTGTCTGAGAAATGTCTGTTCATTTCATATGCCCATTTTCTGATTGGGTCTTTAAATTTGTGAGGTCTGATTTTTCAAAGTTCTTTATAGATTCTAGATAGTAGACCTTTGTCTGAGGAACAGGTGAAATTTTTTTCCAACATTTTGGGTTGTCTCTTCACACTGTTGGTGGTTTCTCTTTCTGTGCAGAAGATTTTTAATAAGAAGAGATCCCCTTTGTTCATTGTTTATGCTAGTTCACGGGCAACTGAGATTTGTTCATAAAATCTTTTCCTACACCAATGTCTTCAAGAGTTCTTCCAAACCTCTGTTCCAGCCGGTTCTGCGTTTCTGTTTTAATATTTAGATCTTTAATCCATTTTGATTTTAGTTTAGTGCATGGTGAGAGATATAGGACTAGTTTTCATCTTTGGCAAGTTGAAATCCAATTTTTCCAGCACCATTTATTAAAGAGGCTATCTTTCCTCCAGTGAGGGTGTTTGGCTCCGTTGTTGAAGATGAGGTGGCTGAGTGTGTCTGGAGTTGTTTCTCCATCTTCTAATCTGTTCCACTTGTCCTCAGGTCTGCTTTTTTTTGCCAGTACCATGCTGTTTCTGTCACAGTAGCTTTGTAGTATAGTTTCAAGTTGGGGGTTGTGATACCCCCTGCCATGTCTCTGTTACCTAGAATTGCTTTTGCTATTCTGGGTCTGTTCTTCCAAATGAAGTTTTGGATTGTTTTCTCAAGGTCCATGAATTATGGTGCTGGGATTTCAATTGGAATTGCATTGAATCTATATAGCAGTTTAGGAAGTATGGCCATTTTCACTATGTTGATCCTTCCCACCCAGGAGCAGGGGATGTCTTTCCATTTTCTGCTATCATCTTCAATCTCTCTTTTCAGAGTGCTATAGTTTTCAGAGAAGAGGTCTGTGATTTATTTTGTTAGGTTGACTCCTAGGTGTTTCATTTTTTTGGATGATATTGTGAAAGGAATTGTTTGCCCTATTTCTGTCTCAGTGAGTCTGTTGTTCATGTAGAGGAAAGCTATTGATTTTTGTGGGTTGACCTTGTATCCAGCTACTTTTCTGAATTTGGTTATTACGTCTAGAAGACTTTTGGTGCCATTCTTGGTATCTTCTATATAGAGTATCATGTCATCTGCAAATAATGACAATTTGACTTCATTTCCTATCTTTATTCCTTTTATTTCTTTCTCTTGTCTAAATGCCATAGCTAATGTTTCCAAAACTATATTGAACAAGAGTGGTGGTAGTGGACATCCTTGTCTTGTTCCTGATTTGAGTGTGAAGGATTTCAGTTTTTGACCATTTAGTATGATACTGGCTGTTGGTTTTTCATAGATGGCTTTTATCAGATTGAGGTAGAGACTGTCTATTCCTTTTTTTTGTAGGGTTGTTATCATCAATGCATATTGGACTTTGTCAAACGCTTTTTTCTGCATCTGTGGAGATGATCGTATGGTTTTTGTACTTAGCTCTATTGATATAGTGTATTACATTGATTGATTTGCATATGTAGAACCATCCCTGCATCCCTGGGAGGAATCCTGCTTGGTCAGGGTGTATGATCTTCTGCATTCTATCTGCCAGTATCTTAGTAAGGATTTTTGGATCTATGTTCATTAGTGAGATTGGCCTGTAGTTCTCTTTTTCAGTTGGGTCTTTCTCTGCTTTGGGGATCAAGGTGATGCTGGCTTCCAGGAATGAATTCAGGAGTATTGCTTCCCTTTCAATTTTATTGAAGATTTTAAACAGTAGTGGCAGTAGTTCCTCTCTAAATGTCTTGTGGAATTCAGCAGTGAAGCCATCAGGATCCGGACTTTTCTTAGTTGGTAAGTTTTTAATTACATTTTCAATTTCATTGATTGATATTGGATCTTTTAGAATTTTTAGGTCTTCTTCGTTCAACTTTGGTAATTCATACATATCTAGGAATCTGTCCATTTCTTCTGTGTTTTCCATCTTATTGGTGTATAGATTCTCGAAGTAGGTATTGATGATCCTCTGGATTTCTGCTGGGTCCGTTGTAATTTTATCCTTTTCATTAACTATTTGGATGAATTTGGGCCTTTATTTCCTATTTCTAATAAGGTTGGCTAAGGGTTTGTCAATTTTGTTTATTCTTTTGAAGAACCAACTCTTGGCTTCATTGATTTTTAGTATCATTCTCTTAGTCTCCATTGTATTGATTTCTCCTCTGACCTTTATAATTTCCTCCCTTGCATGAGCTTTGGGTTTGTCCTGCTCTTATTTTTGTGGAAGCTTGAGGTTCACCATCAGGTTATTTAATTGGGCTCACTCTGTTTTCCTAACATGAGTATTTACTGCTATGAATTTCCCTGTTAAGACTGCTTTCATTATGTTGCATAGATTCCGATATGTTGTATTGTCATTGTCATTTAATTGTAGGAATTTTCTGATTTCTTCTTTAATTTCCTGTGTGACTCATTGGGTATTCAGAAGAGTGTTGTTCAATATCCATGTGTTTATGAAATTCTTGTGGTTTCTTTTGCTGTTGATCTCCAATTTCATCACACTATGATCTGATAATATACAGGGGATAACTTCAATTGCTTTGCACTTACTTAAGCATGTTCTATGAGTATGTGGTCTATTTTGGGGAATGACCCACGTGTAGCTGAAAAGAATGTGTATTCTACCTTCGTGGGGTGGAACACTCTGTAAATATCTTTTAAGTTCATTTGTTCAAGAGTTCGATTGAGTTCTAGTATTTCATCACTTAATTTTTGTCTAGTTGATCTATCTATTTATGACAGTGGGGTATTGAGGTCCCCTACTACTATTGTATTAATGCTTATTTGGTTTTTCATGTCCATTAGTACTCGTTTAATATAGTTGGGCACACTAGTGTTTGGTGTATATATATTTATGATTGTCATCTCTTCCTCTTGAATTGTTCCCTTTACAAGGATGTAGTGTCCTTTTTTGTCTCTCTTAATCAGTGTTGGTTTGAAATCCACTTGATCTGCAAAGAGGATAGTTATTTCTGCTTTTTTTGGGTTCCTGTGACATGGAATATTGTTTTCCACCCTTTAACTTTCAGTCTATGAGTTTCTTTTTGAAGTAAGTGTGTTTCTTGTTTGTAGCATATTATTGGATCTTGCTTCTTGACCCATTCTGCCAGTCTATTTCTTTTGATTGGTGAATTGAGATCATTAACATTGATGGTTATAACTGAAATGTATTGACTTATCATTGTCATGACTTTTTGCCTTTAATTTCTTGTTGTGCCTGATGGATTCATTCTGCTGGGGTTCCTGAGGTTGTGATCCTCAATGTCTGTTCCTAGAATGTGTAAAATATTTTGGAGTGCTGGTTTGGTATTCATGAAGTTCCTAAGATGCTCTTTGTCATGAAAGTAACTTATTTCTCCATCAATTTTGAAAGATAGTTTTGCAGGGTACATCAATCTGGGTTGGAGGTTGTTTTCCTCTAGGGCTTGGAATACATCACTCCAAGCTCTTCTTGCCTTGAAGGTTTGTCCTGAAAAGCCTGCTGTGATTCTGATCGGCTTTCCTTTGTATGTGATTTGTTTCTTTTCTCTAAGTCCTTGTAGAAGTTTGTTCTTCTGTTGGGTTTCTGGAATCTTAACTATTATATGCCTATGTATAGTTTTTTTTTTATCAAGGCTATTTGGAGTCCTATATGCCTCACTTATCTCTATGTCAAGTTCTTTTACCCTGCTTGGGATGTTTTCTTCCATCACTTCTGTGAACAGTATTTTATGTCACCTGCACTCTCTCCTGTTTCTTCATTGACTCCGATCAGTCTTATGTCATTCTTCTTTGCATTGTCTAATAGCTGGTGGATTGATTTTTCGTGGTCCCTTACTATTTTAAAGAAATTTTTCTTTTCCTGGTCACTAATTGCAATCTTATCTTCTATATCTGAAATTCTGTCCTCATATTGGCTCATTCTGCTGTGTAAACTTTCAGTGGAGTTTTTAATCTCCTGGAAATCTGTTTTCGTGTTTTATGGATTCCATTTGTTTCCTATGTTGGGATTCCATCATGTTCCTCAACTCCTCTATTTTTTTATCTGTGTCCTCTCTAGATTTATTAATCATGTCTTGCACTATGGGTACAATCTCTGCTGTTATCTGAAAGAATATTGCTGATTTCATTTTTTCCAGATCCTCTTTTGTTGCCAGTTCAGGGAGTCCAGTTTGTTGAGTATCAGAGTGTTCCATTTTGTTTCCCTTTGGGGTTGCTGTAGGCATCTTGAAGTCTACTTTTGAGGCTTGTTTACATGTCTTCTCATTTTGATGGGGGAGTGCTGCTGGTGCCTGCTTGTGGCTCTCCTCCTCTGCACTGGGAGCGGTGGCATGGAAGCCTGGAAGCCTCCTCCTCTGTGCTCAGATAGGTGGTAAGGCAGCCTGGAAGCCTTCTCCTGTGTGCTCCAAATTTTGCTTTAAATTACTCAAAACTAAACTGCTTTCTGTCAAGTTCAGTAAAGCTAAAGTAATGCATTTTAAAATTTTCAGAGTTTGTAGATGTTTCAGTCCATAACTGGCTGGCTCCATGGCAGGGATGGCAAAAAGCCATTGCAGAGAAGACACAACATGGTGCAGACAAAGTTGCAAAGGCAACAAGGGAGCATTTATATTTTCAAGGTGCATCCATTTTGCTACAAATGGTTCAAATTCATCCATTTTTATAGTAGAGTAGTACTCTTGCTTCTAAGATTTGTCTATTATAAATTGTGCTGCTATAAACATGGGTATGCATGGATCACTGTAATATGATGTCTTTCACTTTTTCGGGAAGATACCTAGAAAAGGAATGGCTGAGTCGAATGGAATTTCTAGTTTTAGTTTTTGATGAATCTCCACACCAATTTCCACAGTGGTTGTACTAGTTTACATTCCCACCAACCATGTAGGAGGGTTTCTTTTTCATCATATCCTCACCAGCATTTGTTATTATTTGATTTCTTGTTGTTTTCCATTCTTTCTGGAGTGATTGAAATCTCAATGTTGTTTTAATTTACTTTTCTGTAGTGGCCAGTAATGTTGAACATCTTTTCTGAGTTTCTTTAAAGGCAAATGACTGTTTAAAAGGAAAACAATGCCAACATACTGGACTTATAACATCTGTAGTATCAAAATAGAAAACAAAGGACAGATAAGGTAGAAGGAAGTGTACTGCAAAGGGTTTTTAATTTATATATAATATTTGGTTAGGGTCTTGGGGTAGGTAAGAAAATATAAACACTATAATGGTTCCATTCAGTGACCCTTTGTACACTTACAACTCACTTAGGAAACTAAAGAGATTTTTGATGAGAGGCATTATGGTTAGGATCCAAAATGTCTCCCAAAGAACTCACTGTGTTGAAGGTTCAGCTGTCAACTGATATTCTTTGGGGAACAGATTGGATCATGAGGACTCTGACTCCATCAAGGGGATTAGTCCATTGATGGTTTCTTTAGATGAATGAGCTACTGGGTGTTGGGCCTCATTGGAGGAAGCAGGCCCTTGGCAGTGTGCCCTCAAAGGGTAGATGCTGTCTCAGACCTCTTTTTCTCTAGCCCTATCTCTCTCCCTCTGCCACCTTGTTGCTATGAGGTGAGCAGCTGTCTTCTCCCACAACCTTTCACCATGATTTTCTGCCTTGCCAGAGGACCAAAACCAATGGAGCCAGTTGATCATGGAATGAAACCACTGAAACCATGAGCCAAAATGAACCTTTCCTCCTCTAAGTTGTTTTTCTTGGGTGTTTGGTCACAGCAATGGAAAGCTGACTGCCACAGGAGGTACATGGAAACTTATTATATTAGGTGGCAAAACTGAGAAATACTAAAAATCTTTTGTATTGAGTCATTTAACAGTACAAAAATAAAGGCCATTATGTTGAAAGGGATTTCATGTAAAGTAGCTACATTTTTCTAACCAGAAAAGAAACCTGGGTAGGAAATGGCATTATTTTACCTCTGTAAATCTTTTAATATCTGGTATAAGAGCAGAGAACTGCATTCTTGTGTACTAACCTCTTATGAAATACTATTGTGGACAAAGTATGGGAGAAAATTTGATCTTAACTAGGATGTAATTGATAAATGAAGTATTTTCATAGCCCTTTCACATATAGTGTAGATTACAGTTCATTCTTCATTAAACTTGATAAGTTATAGTCCCTTAGATGGCAGTTGCAGAGGGAAAAGACCCACCATGCAAACAGTAAGCATAACAGACGTGGCATGGCTGTTTTGTTATCAGAAGTGAGACATTTCACACTGATAAAAGGGTAAAAATTAAGAATATATAAGCTGGGCATGGTGGCACTCGCCTGTAGTCCCAGCATTTGGGAGGCTGAGGTGGGAGATCGCTGAAAGTTCGAGACCAGCCTGGGCTACATAGTAAGTTCAAGGCTAGTCTGAAGTACATAGTGAGACCCTGTCTCAAAAAAAAAAAAAAAAAAAAAATATATATATATATATATATATATATAGTAACTGTGTATACAGCTCTTTAAAGAACATTAAAGCACTTAAGAGAAAATAAAAAAACAAATGTACAGTGTATAAATCCAAAATTATGCCCTAAAGCTCTCTTATGATAGCTTAGAAAGAAACCAGAAGAGGGAAAACCAAGAAAGAGCAAAGTTTCGAGTGACACATCTACCAACATGACCTAACTGATATTTATAAAACATTTTACTGATAGCACCAAATATGCATTCTTTTTACATGCACATAAATCATTCACCAAGATAGGTCTAATTTAGACTGTATTAGTCAGTTGCCTGTCTCTGGGACAAAATACCCAACACCCTCAACTTAAGGGAAGAGAGGTTTACTTTGGTTCCTGGTTTCAAGGGATTCAGTCCATCGTCAGCTGGCTCCAAGACAGAAACAGCATAGTGGAAAGGGAAGGTGGAGGAAAGATACTCAACCTCTGGCACCCAGAAAACAGAGAGTGAGAAGCGAGCAGGCAGGGCCAAGAATATATCATTTCAGGCAATGCACCCAGTGACACACGTCTTCTAACCAGGCTGCACTTTGAATACATGAGACTTTTGGGGGACATTTTAGGAGCCATAATAAAGACCACTAAATATTTCAAAGATGTTTCAAAAATTGTACAGATTGAATTCTCCAACTACACAAGATTCTACTCAAAAAATCTCACTGCATTTATGGATATTTTAAATGTTAAGAATTAAGGAACGATTGAAGGGAGGGGAGGGAAATGGGAAAAAAAGAAGAATTAAGATATATTATGTAGGGCCGGGGATTTAGCTCAGTGGTTCCACCATCTGCCTCTCAAGCGGAAGGTCCCAAGTTCAATCCCTGGTACCCCCCCTCCCAAAGATATATCATGTACAGGTACAAATTCCCTATGATGAATGTTATTATGTATATCTAAAATGTACCAATAAAATTCATTTTAAAAAGAATTAAGGTAAAAAGTTCTGTGTAACTTTTCAAGGAAAAAATCATAAAAACAGCTGGAAATTATTTTAAGCTAGATGAAATATCAAAATGTCTATCATAGTTGCAGCTCATTCTACATTTAGGTAAATATTTGGTTTTAGCTGTTCATATCAGGAAAAAGGGAAACTGGCTTTATTTTAAAATACTTTTATTATAACACTTTTTAAAAAGAGGGCAAAAAAACAAAACTAGTGCGGTATTTTACTTTATTTTTTGTGAAACTAATGTTGCAATGTCTAGTTTAATGGAAATGGTTGCAATTCTTACTGAGTTCCCAAGGTGCTAGTGAGAAATTTTTTATTTAATTTTACTCTTCATATGTTTCACCCTCGAGGATAGTTTTTCATAAATGTACACACTGCCAAAAAGTGATGACTTGAATAAGGCATTATTGTAAGGGGAGGGTATTTTTCTCTGGGATGATGGAGTCTCTTAAAAATCTAGTAAAGACACATGATCACATTTTTCTTTGAGTTGAATATCTGATTGCCACTATACGCATTCCAAAAATTAATAAATTAGCAACCATTTATTTTTCTACTATGAGCTATGTTGTATACGTAATTACAATAATATCATGAATAAAAGCATATTTAATACCTCTTTGTACTTCCTATATAACTGCTGTTAAAAGTGTATTTCACCTTATTAAATTATTTAATGGAATAACATAAGCCCAAGTTTAAAAATGAAATAAGAAAACTTACATATCTGCTTAATAACAACGCCTGTCTTCACAGGCACATGGATATGTCTAGTAGATTGAAATACTATTATCAGTAATTTCTGAGTTTTACTCACCAATTCACACAAGAGCAGGTAATATCTGATACATGCAGGTTTCCAATTGGCTGACTGATGGTACAGGAGTCTGAATAAGCACTGCACTGTGGCTGCCCCTACACACTGGTCAGTTGTCACCTCTCCAGTCTGCATTGGAGCACTGGGCAATTGAGTCATGAAAGATATTGCTAAAAATTACATAACACTGTTAAAAGTTTACAGTCTTTTGGAGCCATACTAGCTATTCAAGTCCCCATGTAGCCCATAGGCCACAGGTTAGACACACCTGATTTAAGTTAAATTACATATACTGTCAGGTTAAGAAGCTAGAAAAGAAGAAAAAATATATACAAACAAATAGAAGAAACTAAAAAATTTAAAGTGGAAACCAATAAAATAGAAGGGGAGGAAAAGCATAGTGAAAATGGAAAAGATTCCATCCAAGTTTGGCTAAAGAGGGTGGGGGGGCATCCTCATCTTGTTCCTGATCTTAAAGGGAGACTTTTAGGTTTTGTCCAGTAGGGATGGTGCTGGCTGTGCATTGGCATTATGTAGATGCCCTTTGTCAGATGAAAGGGTTATCTCTGTTTCCTAGATTGTTGAATGCTTTTATCATGAAAAGGTATTGGATTTTCTTAAATGCCTTTTCCACCCCCCATTGAGATTATTGCATGCTTTTGTTTTTCTTTGCTTTTTTTCTATCAGCACTGTGTATTACATTAATTTTGTGTGGTGAAATAAGCTTGCATTTCAGGGATATATCCCAGTGTCATGATATGTACTTCACTTATGTGCTGGTTTTTGTTGACTAGCATTCTGCTTAAGGTACTTGCATTGGCCCTGGGAGTGCCATCACCTTTGAACCTTGCCTTTGGGACTAATGGGAAAGCAGAACCCTTGGCATCCCTCACTGGGATGTACTCACAGAAGAAACTATTTTCCATTGCCAACTTCAGTTTCTCCACTTGTAACAGGATGTGGAAGGCTCTGGTTGCACAGCCTTCCTTACTCTTCCACTGCAGGGATGGTGTGGACCTTCCATGTATTTGGGGTGTTAGACATTGCATCTTCTGTGGAGGCCACCTACCTTGGATGGCTCCTGGGAGCAGTCACTCTAGAAACTGCTTTTCAGATGCTTGAGCTGTCCCTGGCTCATTAACAGAGCCTTTTCCTTCTGTGTAGACCTGTGACTTGAGGTCAGAAAGCAAGTGTGTGAGGCTGTTTCACACACTTGAGCCTGGCCCAGACTCCAGCGCCCACCTTATTTACACCCATGGCGGGGCTCCCCAGTGCCTTTGCAGTGGGCCTTTTCTCTCACCGGGGCACCCTCTGGAGCTTCATTTGTGGCACCTGTAAATGAAGAGCGTGGCATAGGTCTTGCTTGCCTGTCAGTCTGGTGTGAGCTTACCCTGACTTGTCATTCTCGAAAACATAGTTTGGTGGTGGGTGTGGTGGAGGAGTCTGTAATTTTGCAGTATGATCATTTTGTCTTACATACGGACAAATATCTTCCTTATATTTGTAAATTAAAAAGAGGAAAGTAGTATGTCCCGGACACTGTTGTAAGCAGCCAGGACAATAGACATGACAAACTGATCGGGAATGCCCGCTGCTGTTCCAGGTCTCTGACTCAAGAATTCAGGCAGTAAAAATAGCCATGGAGCACTGAGTCCTTAGGCACCTGATCTGCTGTCCCAGCCCCTGGCTGTATTTCCATTGCTGAATTAGTCTAAAACACACCCCTGAGCATGTCACTTAGCTGCCCTAAACCCTTCTGCATATTACAGAAAGGCCTCCTTCAGGAGCTGGCCTCTTTGCATCTCCCCATCCCTCCCCCAAACTGTCACCAACACCTGTCTACTCATCCCTCCCAGGACAGACTTCTGTTCTGTGTGGGGTTTTTTCGTCTGAAAAGCGCTGAGCTCCCTGTTATTCACTAGATGGCGCCACAAGCATACCCGAAGCCTCGTCTAACGGCCGAATCTTGGTTTACCTGTTCACTGGCTTGATTGCTGAAACTTGTAAAAAGGCCCTTAGCGCTTGTATTATAAGCAGTCTACATTTTCAATACATCTCTTGGTGGATTTTGCGTATGCAAGTACATTTTCAGCTTTAAACACGAAGAATATTATGACACTTACTCCCCAGCCTGTGTCAATACCATCATCTGCTTGCTTGGAGAGCAAGCCACATTATTGCATTCAGAAGCCAGGGAAGGGTCTGAACTCATTCATGGCCTCTCCCTGCATTCCTCATTGCTGAAATGCTTTAGGGAACTTGGCCATGGTTCCTGTCACCTTGTAAAAATAATTGTCATTTCAATAAATGCATAGTGATATCTCACCAGGGCTTTAATTTACATTTCCTAGTGACTAAATATAATGAATCTTTTTGTAGTCATTTGACTTAGGTATTCTCTTAAGTGTCTGTTCAAGTCTTTGGCACATTTTTCAATTGAGTAGTTTTATTAATATGTTTTGAATATTTATATATTTTGGATACCATTCCTTTATCATATGTTTTGCAAATATTTTCTTCCTACCTGTTTGTCACTATAGTGTGTTCTCTTAACAATGTTTCTTACAGACCAGTAAATTTTAAGAAAGTCCAATTTATTATAGTTTCCTTTCAATGTTTGTGCTTTTGGTGTAATAGGGGAAAAATATTTCCCTAACCAAAAGTTGCAAGGACTTACTTGATTTTTATTTATAGTGTAATGAGAATTTGCTGAAAATAGGACTCCAAAGATTACAAACGGAAATGTGAATTTTAAGCAGAAGGAAAACACAGATTAAAAAGGGTAAGTGTGGCTCAGAAAACCCTGAAGATGGAGCCAGAACTAGGAAAGGGAAGGAATTATTCTTTTTCTATTTCTTTGAAAGGCCAACACAAGGAAATACACAGGCTCACTCACACACATACTCAGTTTGGGCCCTAGTAGAAACATAAACAGGGCAGAATAACACCGTTCTGTCTTCTGGATGCAAAATAAATAAATAAGATAAAAATAAGTGAAAATAAAAGTTAACAAAGGGCTTGAGGCGCCACCTGTTGGGGTGAAAGCAGAGGCACAGCTGAGGTCAAGGGCGGTCCGCCCGGGGATACACGTTTAGGGAGGTACAGTCTTTAAACAGGTTAGCACATCCAGATATGTAGGAGGGCGGCAAGCTGAAGGACCTCACAGCCGCAGGAACTCCAGCCAGGCCACTGGGACAGAGCCAGCACGAGGGCGGGAGGGGTGACAATGTCGAGTTTGTGGAGTTCGGGGTGCCCACTTGGAAGCTCTGAGCACCCCTAGTTGGACCCCGGGGAACCCAGTTGGACTCTTTCCAAGCCGCGGCAGGAGGATGCTCTGGAGGACAGACTCTCCTGGAGTCCCGCGCTAACTCCGCGCCCCCAGCCGGCTCCTGAGGACTTCGGATTAAAATAGGCCAGTTCTGACGCTGCAGGCTAGTGCAGAACTCCAGCTCTAATTCCTGGCTCCTATGGGCCCCACTTTCTCCAGGTTCCAGATGCGCTCCAGCTTGCGTCGGGGGCACGTGGGGCCGAAGGGATGGCGAGGTCCCTGCGCTCCGGCTTTCACGCGCTTCTCTGTGTCCCTGTCCTTGGGCCACAGTGGCGAGTTCGCCAGAGCTCGGGCTGGACTGCGGCTCTTGCCTGAAGAGCCAGGATGGCTGGCTGCCTGCGGCCCAGCCAGACCCCAGGCTTCGGCGGTGCAGGGCCCAGCAGTGCAGGCTGCGCGAGTCCTCCGAGGTCGTGCTCCTCGTGGGCCTCCCTCTCCAGGTGAGGACCTGCGTGCTCCTGGGCGCAGTGGTGACCAGCCCTGTGGATGGCCGATTCAAGATGGCGAGAAGGTGGCACCCCCTGGGCTGGCTCGGGCTCCGCATGGGCATTGATTTGGTCTTGAGGTCTCTCTCAGATTTTACATTTCAGTGTGTGATCCATTTCCACGGATTATTTTACAGAAGGTGTAGAACAGGTGTTAAAGTTTGCTCTTTAAAAAGAGATATAATGTCCAGTACGCACAGCACAAGTTTTTTAAGAAGACCAGTGTTGCCTCCTTGAGTTGCCTTGGCACTTTTGCTACCAACTTCGATCTATTCCCCTGTCCACCCTCCACCCCTACAAGCTCTTCTTCACTTTTATGGCACAAAGACATCGGGTATTGTGGTTCCTTTCACTTTTTTCTTTGTTGCCAAATTATTTTGGTTACCCTCCCCACCTTCTCCTTCTCAGCAGATCACCTTTCTGAATAGAATGTCTTCTATATCTTTTTTTTCTGATGTTGAAGCTAAAATTTTTATTACAATATAGAATGAACAGTGCGAATGAACAGTCACCCTTTCCCTGTTATTAGGAGGAAGTCAGTCAGTCTTGATTTATTAAGTATAATGCTGGCTTTCAGTTTTATTGTGAATAACCTTCATCAGATTAACAATCTGTTTTATTTATAATCCCCAGAGAGATTTTTTGTTTTTAATCTTGAATGGATGTTGAATCTTGTCAAAAGCTTTTTCTGTATCTTTTAAGATGATTGTCTTGCAGCTCTTACAGTGTTCCTAGTTTGGGTTAATTATGCTGAATAAAAAAGGTTTTACCACCTTTTCCTTCCAGGCATCAACATCACTTGATAACAGTGTACTTGTTGTATGACACTAGATTTGACAGAATGTTTTGTTCATGTTTATGAAAGATGTTGGGATGCAGTGTTCTTTTAGTGTCTTTTCCTGGCATTGCCATCTGTGCATTAATAGACATAGAAAGTAAGCTAGAGTTGTCCCCATGCCTTCTATTTGCTGAAATTGTGTAAATTTTGCTTTTTATTCTTCCTTTAATGTTTAGTACAATTTGCCAATAAGAACATTAAAACATTTTCCTTGGAGGATTTCAAAGTGTAAACATGGTTTTCTTAATAGATACATGGATGTTTATTTAGTGTTTTGTTTGAGTTTGGGAGTTCATGGCTTGCAAAGAATTGATCCAGTTAATCTAATATTGGAAGTGATAGGTATGGAGCTCTTTGTAATATTCTTTTCTTATCCTTCCATTTTTTCAAGTGTTTATAGTCATTTCCCCTTGTTCCTTCCTGATATTAGCAATTTTTGCCTTGTCGCCTTTTTTCTTCATCAGTATTTCATAAAGTTTATTGATTGACTTTTTTTAGTGCTGTTATTGAATTGTCATTTCTTAAAAATCCACATTGTCCAGTGTTTTAACTGATTATCTGACTCAGCTCTGAATTTGTAAATGGTATTCCGTGCTCATGAATAATCAATATTTCTGCTTCCCTTTATTATCACACATTATATGTCTACATGATCTAAAAATTCATGAAATAATCTAACATATGCTCTCGGTTTTTCAGGTGATAATTCTTTTAAAATACCTGACTAGAAATATTTCATTAGGTACTTCTATTTATGAAGCTTGCATTAAAGCATGTATGTGTGTTCTATAATAGTAAGTTGTCACCAATTTTTAGCATAGTTTTTATTTATGGATGTCTTAATTCTGGAGAAATATTGTTTACTTGAAGGAGCGAAGAACATTTGGACTCCTTTGGAACTCATCTTTCAGTACTGGTGTGGATACTTGTTCTTAATTAAAACCTTAAAATAGAATGACCCTGAATCTACTTTAATTGTGAAATTATGTAAAACCTTGTTTCTACATGCCTGAAGAGAAAAAGGAATATGCCCACTAATGTTTAGTGGCTGGACTCTTTTCCTATAATCTAGCTATTCTGGCATGAAGATGAAACAATGTGTGAGACATATAGCTACCCCAGTCAATTCAGAGAAAATACCTAATCTCCATCAAAGCTCTCTGAATAGACTGATAAAATATTCTACCACTTTGGCAATATTTTATCCTTTACTAGCCAGGGAAGAGCTAATCAACTATTGAAGAATTTCAGTAATCCGTCCATGTATGAGGAACCCCATGACAAAAATGATAGCCAATATACCTATAGAGATCATCATGTGCCAAAAACATTTCCATACTTGGCATATATACTTCATCTTGTTTCCCATATAATATCCCCAGAATCTAAGTAATACAAACAGCCATATTTATAAATTTTAGGACCAGAACTTAGCCTTATAAACCCATCAAGGTCACACTCATAGTGAATGGCAGATCACAGATGTGAATTTATGTAGTCTTAATTTAGAGTCTGCACTTTGTAACCTTTGCTCTGCTCATATATTAAAATATTTAGTCTGACAGTAAATGTAAAAGAATAAAGATAGCACTTAAATAAAATAGCTCTGTGCACAACCAATCCATTGAGTTTCTTTGCTTGTGAGGGTCTTATTTTCGCTCAAAGATAATCTTCCTCCTTCAAACTCACCAAACTCATGGAGCTGTCCCATCTGCCCAACATGTAATAAAGATGATGCAGATCAAATCTAATTAAGATATCACCTTTGCTCCTGAAATACTAAAAAATAAGGTAAGAATTGGGAAATATTTCCTCTACTATGGAGCAATTTATAAAGTACATAAAAGCTTATGTACTATGGAAGTCCAGCAATGATATAGGTGACCTGGCTGTGACTGGGAGGTGGTTGAGCCAGAGTTGAGTACCTACTTGAGGTGTGAGGTACTGAGTATTGAAGGGGAGAAAGAAGCAATTAGGCCTCATTTTGTTTTGTGTGTGGTAATTGGGATTTAACCCAGGGGTGCTGTACCATTGAACTACATCTCCAGCCCATAAAAATTTTAATTTATTTTAAATTTATTTTTATTTCACTGATTTTTCAGGCTGGGGTCAAGGTTGAAATCCTCCTCCCTTAGCCTCTGGACTAGCTAGGATTGTAGGTGTGCACTATTGTATCAGGCTGATCCACTACTTTAATTATGATAATAAAGTTGGCAGAGATTGATGAAAGGGTTAATATTTGTGATAAAAAAACTTTTCATTATTTTTCTCTTCACATATTTACTCTGTATATCTTTTTTTTCAGAAGATATATTAAAACAAATTATATAGCATTACTGACACAAGAAACATTTTATTTGAAGTTGGCATCAAAATCTCAACGAACACAGCCTTATCTTCTTCCAAGATTTCATGTTTTTTTAGAACACAAGTCCAAGCCCACTGACGTGCACATTGGTGTCTTGGCCCTAATCCTCCTACTGGTGTTGCTAAGCATGCAGTCCAGAGCTCCAGACGTTTTTTAGTCTCAGGATTTGGGGATAGGATGGCATCCCATGTGTAAATCAATTCTATACTTGTACAGGTTGATGAAGGAACTCAAAATTCCAGTGACACCCTTCACAGAAATTTTAAGACACTTCTAAAATTTGAATGGTACAAAAGATCCTGCATAGTTCAAATGATTTTAAGCAACAAGAAAAATGTGGAGACATCATATTGACTTCAAAATACATTACCAAGCTGTAATAATCAAAACAGCATGGTACTACAATAAAAGCTGACATATAGATCAACAGAACAAGATAGAAGGCCCAGAAAAATCCACAAATATTTAAAGTTACTTGGCTTTTGACAGAGGTGTCAATAACATAATGGGCAAAGGACAATCTCTTTGATAAATGGTATTGAAGAGAGTTGATATCCACATGCAGAGGAATGAAATTACTTGTCATACTATATAGAAAAATCAACTCAAAAGGGACTAAAGACATAAAGGTAAGACTGAAACTATAAAATTTCCACCAAAAGGGAAATTTCCATGTTATTGTTATTGGGAATGAGTTTTTGGGGGGATATGTACTCAATAGGAGAGGCAATAAAAGAAAAAAATAGACAAATGGGATTACACCAAACTAAAAGGCTTCTGCACAGATAAGGAATCAATCAAAAGAGTGAAAAGACAGACCCCAGAATTTGAGAGCACGTTTCCAAACTAAACAATTATCAAGGGATTTTTGCCTAAAAATATATAAGGCAAAAATGCAAAAGAGTGGATAACCTGCTTCAAAAATAGCAAAGGATCTGAGCAGCTATTTCTCAAGGAAGGTACACAATTGGCCGACAAGTATGTGAAAAAAACGCTGAGCATTATTAATTAGAGATATCACATCGCACATGTTAGAATGGCTTTAATCAGAAAGATAAAAGATGAATGTTAGCAGGGATACGAAAAAAGAAAGCCCTTGCACGTTACACTATTGGTAGCAGTGTATTTTAGTACAGAAAACAGGATGGAGATTCCTCAAAAAAATTAAAACCAGAACTACCTCTGACGGCACAGGACTCTGGCTGGGAGGCTACTTCACTGAGAGGCTCACACACTTTGAGGTGCACTGGAGGGGGCCACTTTCTGGGGGCGGTCACGTGGGATGGAGCCCTCGTCCGGCCACTCCCCTTCTCCTGTTCCCAAGCCTCCTCCCCCGGTGGGTGAGATGCCCTCCTATCACTGACGCACAGGCGCCCTGACGCACCATTGCCAACGCAAAGCGCGGGCGGAGACACGAAGCGGCAGCTAACTGCTCAGGCTTGGCATTGCCTGGACCCTGGAGTGTGTCTGCTTCCAGCGGCGAGGCGAAGTCCGAGGGTCGTGGCACGGGTGCAGGGGAGAGCCGCTCCCTCCTCCCCGACTGCGCACAGAGACTGCGGGGCCGCCCCCTTTGTGGCAGAGACTCAGGTGGGGAGCAAAGTCTCTGGCACAGGAGGCTCGGGCCCTGAGGCGTGGGGGTCGGACCGACCCGCGCTGGGGAGGGGGCTCCTGGAGCTGCAGATCCTTCTCCCAGTGCGCAGCCGCCGCCGCGGGGAGGTAGGGTCCGCGGTCAGCGGTCAGGGTCAGGGTCTGGAGGGATGTGACCCTCCTGAGAAGGGCCCAAGGGGCGAGCGCAGAGGAGGGGGCACCGGGCCTGTAACCTTCCGAGTTCCAGGCTTCTTTGCCCAGGCAGAGAAGGTTGACCTGACAGGTGCCCAAGATGGGGTCTGCCCCCTGAGGCCAGCCAGCTCCAAGGCCCCAGCAAGTGTGGGGAGCGCACCGTCATCCCTGGTCCTGTGGCTCCCAGAGGACTTTGATGTTGGGCATGGTAGGCAAGTAGGCAGCCTGAGTGATTGACAACTAGATGGGTGTGAGCTGCGACCTCTGGTTAGGGGTGGCCTGGACCTTCAAGTTGCCCTCTGTCTGCTCAGGCCCCAGGTGCCCTCCTCCGAGCTCCCTTTCCTGGTCTGTCCAAGAGGATCAGAGGGCAGGTGGTTTTCCAGATGAGGCTGCATACTCCGGGTCAACCCTCACTGGCTCACCTGGCCTGAGGATCCCTTTGTTATTTTTCCAATTTTGTAAAGCAACTTTGAACACAGTTGGTTCACCCCTTGGTATGCGCCAAGAGAAGCACTTAGGAGTCGAAAAAGTGGAGAAAGTTTTATTTTGCAGCAAGCAAGGAAGCACCTGGGATACCTGCCTAAGTAGTATGCCCCAAACTAAGGAAAGCAGGGGACTGTGTTGGGGCCACCTGTGCCTGTTCACATTGGAGAGACTTGTTATGGCATGTAGAGGGATGTGCAGTTGGAGGTCATACTTCCTCATACAATTTGTGATACAGGAGTGGGGTGGAGCACCTGTGGGGTGAAAAATTTAGCGTTATGAGGACATTATAGTGAGCAAAGTTTAGTCGAGGTCACTTAGGAGAGGGCCAGATGGCTCTGGCCGGTTTAAGCCTGTTTTCTGTGGTCTCTGCTGGACAGCCTTATCTGAAATAAAGAAACAGGTTGAAGGGATAGTAACAGTCCCTAGCGCCCACCCCCACCCCGTGAGCACAGGCGCTTCACCATGTAATTTCCTGCCTAGCTGCTAGCAACCAACCTTGTTGATTGCGTCCTCCAAAGAAGGCTGGACCCCAGTCCTTAACTTCTGGATTCCTTGGGGTCGCTGCCTTCCTCTTAGCCTATTCTCACCAACTACCTGGCAGCACCTCCCCTGCCTGAGTTATGGAGTGCTTGCATAGCCTCCAAACTCAGGCTCTGCGCCCCATCTCAGGCTCTCACCTGACCTGGGATCACGTAGGGTGGTCGGCGTCAGAAAGAAGTCTGAATTGGACGGCTGTTCCCTGGGGAAGCTCCAGTGTCCTCTGTGTGAGTTTTGGTATTTCAGAGTGTTAATCACTTTCATGCATGTTTCAAAAATGATAGACTTTAATTTCTGGTTAGAGGCGTCTCAATTTGTTGACTTTAAAGAACATGATTGTGGTTTCATTGATTTATCTTTTGATATTCTGTTTCAACTCCCTAATTTCTGTACTGATTTTATGATTTATTTTCCTGTGTTTACTTTGGATTTTATTTGCTCCTTGCTTTCTAACTTCCAGAGGTGGACATTTAAATTTTTGGTTTTATATCTTTCTTCCTTTCCAATATATTCCTTCAGTGCCATGAGGTTCATTATAGGCACTGATTTTGCTATATAACCACGAATTTTGTTGAGTTGGTTTTCCATTTTCTATTAGTTCAGGATACTTTTAAGTGTCTTGACATTTCTTCTTGATCCATGTATTATTTAGAATTATGTTGTATAACCTGCAATTTATTTGGAATTTCCCATTATCTTTATGTTCTAGGTTTCTAACTTCATTCCATTCAAATTCCAGAGTGTGCACAGTATAAGCTCTGTTGTGAAGAGTCATGAAAGGCATATTTAATGACCCCAATGTTAGACCATGTTTGATTGTGGTGAATGTTGCTTGTAAACTAGGGAAGAACATGCATTCTTCCCTTGTTGGATAAAGTAGTGTATAAATGGCAATTAGATCCAGTTGATCCATTGTGCTGGTGAATTCAGCTCTCTCTTTTCTGTCTGCTGGATTTGCTCATTCCTGAGTGAGGGATGACGTCTTCAAGGATTGTATAAATGGGTGTATTTCTCATTAAAGTTCTGTCAGTTTTTGCTTGATGCACATTGATGATCTGTTAGGTACATACATATTAAGGACAGTGAAAACTTCTTGCGAGAATGAACCCCATCATCCTTATGTGATGACTCTCTTCGTCTCTGATATTTTCCTTGCTCTAAAATCGGTGTACATTAATATAGCTACCTCTACCCATTGCATAGTACATATTTCTCTACTCCTTTCATCTATGTGTCAGGTTTAAAGTAGTTTCACTGTAAACAGATTATCATTGGGTCTTCATTTTCAGTCCCTTAGGGCAGTCTCCATTTTAATGGTTTGTTTACGCTGCTGATTTTAAAGTGCTTATCATATTCCTGAGTTAATAGCTTTTTCTTCTTAGCTTGTACTTTTTCATTTTGTCTTCCATATTTTCCTCTACTATGTAGTATACTTAAGCACTTTATATGACTTCACTTAGTGTCATTTGTGGAAAATATGGTTTGACTAGTTGTGCTAGAGTTTGAAATATGCACTGAAACCATTGCAAGTCCACTTTCAAATAACAATATGCAATATTATAGGTAATACAGTTAGCTGCTGGTATTCCTAATTTTTCCCTCTTGTTCCTTATATCATTGTTGTCATTCATTTCCCTTACCCAAAGGTACGCTTACCAAATACAGTGTGGCCATTTTTACTTTGGACAACCTGGTTTTGATTAGATCAATTATGAACAAGAAAAATTAATTTTTTGGTCTTACCTTCACTCCATCCTTCTCTAACGGTCTTTCTTTATGTTGATCTGTATGTTTAGCTTACGTAATCTTCCTTCTTTCTGAAGACCTTATTTTAACATTTGCTGCAAGACAAGTCTACTGACAACAAATTTTCCTGTTTTTTTTCTGAGAAAGACTCATTTCTCATATCTTTTTATGAGATTTATTTATCAGTTACTCTACATCATCACTGAAAGTGCATACTTTACATGCAGTTTTACTCTTAGTCTTGTACATTCTGTGAGTTTTGACAAATGGATAATGACGTACATCCACCATCATAGTAGTATACAGAATAGTTTCCTTGTGAGGAGACGCATCTTCCCTCCCACCTTCCTTGTTCTTCCCTCTCTACTACCCCTAGCAACCATTGGTCCTATTACTGTGTCCAGGGCATGTCATATGGTTGGAATGATATGTACTGGCTCCATCTAATGCGATTTAAAGTTTTTCCATGTCTTCTCTTGGTTGAATAACTCTTTTCTTTTTTAGTGCTGAATCACATTCCATTGTCCATAGTTTATCTGTCCGTCTACCTGGTGAAGGACTTCTTAATCTTTTCTATTTCAGGCAATTATGAATAAAGCTACTATCAACTTTCATGTGCAGGTTTTTCTGTGGTTATAAAGTTTCCCATTCCTGAGTCACAATGCCTGACACCCATACACTTTTTTAATTTAAATTCTTTTATTGGTACATTTTAGGTATACAACACATTTACATTTCTCATTGGGAACTTGTACCTTTACATGATGCATCTTGGTTCTTATTTTTTCCCCATTCCTAGCCCTCCACCCTTCCCTATTTACAAAGACTTTGTTTCCATTTTTCCATTTTCTCATATTAATTCCATTCCCTTCTTTCCTTTCCCCTACCCCTCCCACTTCCCCTTCCCCTTTGCCCCTTTTCTTCCTATTTCACATTATCTATTATACCTTTTAGTCCTTATTTACACTTTCAGTTTCTCACACTAGAGAAACTATTCAGTATTTACACATGTATATCCTATTTATTTCACTTAAGCATATTGCCTCAATGTGCATCGTTTGAGCTATAAATGTCTCTGATTTCTCATTTTTTATGGCTGAGTAGTACTCCATTCTATAAAAAAACCACATTTTCTTTATCCAGTTTCCAGTTGATGGGCATTTGGGCTGTTTCCAAGTTTTAGCTATTACAAATTGTGCTGCTATGAACATGGGTGCACATATATCACTGTGGTATGATTCTTCTAATTCTTTGGGGTCGATACCCAGCAGGGGAATAGCTGGGTCAAATGGGACTTCCAGTCTTAGGTCTTTGAGGTATCTCCATACTGATTTTCACAGTGGTTGCACCAATCTACACTCCCACCAGCAGTGGAGCAGGGTTCCTCTTTCCCCACAGCCCCACCAGCATTTGTTATTGGTTGATTTCTTGATAGCAGCCATTCTTCCTGGGGTGAGGTGAAATCTCAGCGTTGTTTTCATTTGCATCTCTCGAATGACCAGTGATGTTGAACATTTTTTCATGTATTTATTTGCTCTTTCTACCTCTTTGTCTGAGAAATGTCTGTTCATTTCAGATGTCCATTTTCAGATTGGGTCTTTAAATTTGTGAGGTCTGATTTTTCAAAGTTCTTTATAGATTCTAGATAGTAGACCTTTGTCTGAGGAATAGCAGGTGAAGATTTTTTCCCACATTGTGGGTTGTCTCTTCACACTGTTGGTGGTTTCCCTTGCTGTGTAGAAGCTTTTTAATAAGAAGAGATCCCACTTGTTGATTGTTTGTGCTAGTTCACAGGCAACTGAGGTTTTGTTCATAAAATCTTTTCCTACACCAAATGTCTTCAAGAGTTCTACCTAACCTTTGTTCCAGCTGATTCAGCATTTCTATTTTAATATTTAGATCTTTAATCCATTTCGATTTTAGTTTAGTGCATGATGAGAGATATAAGTCTAGTTTTAATCTTTGGTTAGTTGAAACCCCATTTTCCAGCACCATTTATTAAAGAAGCTATCTTTCCTCCAGTGAGGGTGTTTGGCCCCTTCATCAAAGATGAGGTGGCTGACTGTGTATGGCATTGTTTCTGCATCTTCTAATCTGTTCCAGTGGTCCTCAGGTCTGTTTCTTTGCCAGTACCATGCTATTCTTATCACAGTAGCTTTGTAGTATAGTTTCAAGTGGGGTGTTGCGATACTCCCTGCCATGTCTCTGTTAATTAGAATTGCTTTTGCTATTCTGGGTCTCTTCTTGTTCCAAATGAATTTTTGGATTGTTTTCTCAAGGTCCATAAAGTATGGTGCTGGGATTTCAATTGGAATTGCATTGAATCTATATAGCAGTTTTGGAAGTACGGCCATTTTCACTATATTGATCCTTCCCACACAGGAGCAGAGGATGTCTTTCCATTTTCTGCTGTCCTCTTCAATCTCTCTTTTCAGAGTGCTATAGTTTTCAGAGAAGAGGTCTTTGATTTCTTTCATTAGGTTGGTTCCTAGGTATTTCAGTTTTTTGGATGCTGTTGTGAAAGAAATTGTTTGCCCTATTTCTGTTTCAGTGAGTCTGTTGTTCGTGTAGAGGAAAGCTGTTGGCTTTTGTATGTTGACATTATGTCCAGCTACTCTACTGAATTTGGTTATTAAGTCTAGAAGAATTTTGGTAGCGTTCATGGGGTCTTCTATATAGAGTATCATGTCATCTGCAAATAATGACAATTTGACTTCTTCATTTCCTATCTTTATTCCTTTTATTTCTTTCTTTTGTCTAATTGCCATGGCTAATGTTTCCAAAACTATATTGAACAAAAATCGTGATAGTGGACATCCTTGTCTTGTTCCTGATTTTAGTGTGAAGGATTTCAGTTTTTGACCATTTAGTATGATATTGGCTGTTGGTTTTTCATAGATGGCTTTTATCAGATTTAGGTAGAAACCATCTATTCTAATTTTTTGTATGGTTTTTATCATCAGTGCATGTTGAATTTTTTCAAATGCTTTTTCTGCATCTATGGAGATGATCATATGGTTTTTGTCCTTGGCTCTATTGATATAGTGTATTACATTGATTGATTTGCATATGTAGAACCATCCCTGCATCCCTGGGATGAATCCTACTGGGTCAGGGTGTATAATCTTCTTGATGATCTTCTGCATTCTCTTTGCCAGTATCTTATTAAGGATTTTTGCATCTATGTTCATTGGTGAGATTGGCCTATGCTTCTCTTTTTCAGTTGGGTCTTTCTCTGCTTTGGGGATCAAGGTGATGCTTGCTTTCAGGAATGAAATCAGGAGTATTGCCTCCCTTTCAATTTCTTTGAAGAGTTTAAACAGCAGTGGCAGCAGTTCCTCTCTAAATGTGCTGCAGAATTCGTCAGTGAAGCCATCAGGACCTGTGCTTACATAGTTCGTAAGTGTTTAATTACATTTTCAATTTCACTGATTGATATTGAGTTCTTTAGAATTTTTAGATCTCTTTGTTCAACTTTGTTAATTCATACTTCTCTAAGAATCTGTCCATTTCTTCTGTGTTGTCCATCTTATTGGTGTATAGGTTCTCAAAGTAGGTATTGATGATCCTCTGGATTTCTGCTGGGTCCGTTGTGGTTTCATCCTTTTCATTCCAAATTGCATGGATTTGGGCCTTTTGTTTCCTTTTTCTGATAAGCTTGGCTAAGGGTTTATCAATTTGGCTTATTCTTTTGAAGAATCAACTTTTGCTTTTATTGATTTTTTTGTATAGTTCCCTTAGTCTCCATTGCATTGATTTCTGCTCTGACCTTTATAATTTCCTCCCTTGTATGAGCTTTGGGTTTGTCCTGCTCTTATTTTTGTGGAAGGTTGGGGTTCAGCATCAGGTTATTTCATTGGGTTCGCTCTATTTTCCTAATATGAGTATTCACTGCTATGAATTTCCCTGGTAAGACTGCTTTCATTGTGTCGCATAGATTCCGATGTGTTGTATTGTCAATGTCATTTAATTGTAGGAACTGATTTCTTCTTTAATTCCCTGTGTGAGCCATTGGTTATTCACAAGCGTGTTGTTCACTTTCCATATGTTTATGAAATTCTTGTGGATTCTTTTGCTATTCATCTCCAATTTCATCACACTGTGGTCTGATAATATACAGGGGATAACTTCAATTCATTTGCACTTACGTAAACATGTTCTATGAGCAAGTATGTGTTTTATTTTGGAGAATGACCTGTGTGCAGGTGAAAAGAATGTGTATTCTAATTTTGTGGGTTGGAACACTCTGTAAACATCTGTTAAGTTCATTTGTTCAAGAGTTCAATTGAGTTCTATCTAGTATTTCATTACTTACTTTTTGTCTAGTTGATCTATTTGTGACAGTGGGGTATTGAGATCCCCCAGTACTATTGTATTAGTGCATAGATGACTTTTCATGTCTGTTAGTATTTGTTTTATATAGTTGGGCGCACTAGTGTTTGCCACATATATATTTATGATTGTCACCTCTTCCTGTTGAATTGTTCCCTTTACAAGGAAGTAGTGTCCTTCTTCGTCTCTCTTACTCAGTTTTGGTTTGAAACCCACTTGATCTGCAAACAGGATACCTACTCCAGCTTTTTTCAGGTTCCTGTTGCATGGAGTATTGTTTTCCACCCTTTAACTTTCAGTCTATGTGTTTCCTTTTGAATTGAGTGTGTTTCTTGTATGCAGCATATTGCTGGATTTTGCTTCTTGACCCATTCTGCCAGTCTATTTCTTTTGATTGGTGAATTGAGACCATTAACATTGGTGCTTATAACTGATACGTATTGACTTATCATTGTCATGACTTTTTCTTTTTGTTGGATTCTCCCCCTTTACATTTAACTTCTTGTCGCGCCTGATGGATTCATTCTGCTGTGCTTCCAGGGGTTGTGATCCTCATTGTCTCTTCCTAGGATATTGTCTAAAATTTTTTGGAGTGCTGGTTTGGTATTCATGAAGTTCCTAAGGTGCTCTTTGTCATGAAAATGTCTTATTTCTCCATTAATTGTGAAAGATAGTTTTGCAGGGTACTTCAGTCTGGGTTGGAGGCTGTTTTCCTTTAGGGCTTAGAATACTTCACTCCAAGCTCTTCTTGCCTTGAGAGTTTGTGTTGAGAAGTCTGCTGTGATTCTGATTGGCTTTCCTTTGCATGTGATTTCTTTCTTTTCTCTGACTGCTTGTAGAACTTTGTTCTTCTGTTCGATTTCTGGAATTTCAAGTATTATATGCCTATGTGTAGATTTTTTTTTTGTGAGTAGATTTTTTTTTTTTTGATTAAGGCTATTTGGAGTCCTATATGCCTCACTTATCTGTATGTCAAATTCTTTCCTCTTGCTTGGGAAGTTTTCTGCAATTACTTCTGTGAAGAGATTTTTAATGTCCTCTGCACTCTCTCCTGTTTCTTCATTGACTCTCATCAGTCTTACATTATTCTTTTTTGCATCGTCTAGCAGTTGGTGGATTGATTTCTCATGGTCCCTTACTATTTTAAAGCAATTTTTCTTTTCCTGGTCACTAATTGCAGTCTTATCTTCTATATTTGAAATTCTGTCCTCACATTGGCTCATTCAGCTGTGTCAATTTTCAGTGGAGTTTTTGATCTCCTGGAAATCTGTTTGCATCTGTTTTATGGATTCCATTTGTTTCCTATGTTGGAATTCCTTCATGTTCCTCAGCTCCTCTCTAGATTTATTAATCATCTCTTGCACTATGAGCACAATCTCTGCTGTTATCTGAGAAATTATTTCTGATTTCATTTTTTCCACATCCTCTTTTGTTGCCAGTTCAGGGAATCCAAGTGGTTGAGTATCAGAGTGTTCCATCTCATTTCCCTTTGGGGTTGCTGTAGGTGATCTGGAAGTCTGGTTTTGAGACTTGTTTATGTGTCTTCTCATTTTGCGTGGGGTGGGGGTTGCTGTTGGCACCCACACAGCTCACCTTCTCTGCACTTGGAGTGGTGTTAGGTGACCTGGAAGTCCCTTCCTCTGCACTTGGAGCAGTGAAATGGTGGCCTGAAAGCCCCTTCCTCTTCGCTGGTAGCATTGGTGTGGTGGCCTGGAAGCCCCTTCCTCTGCACTGACTGGTGGTATGGCGGCCCGGAAGCCCCTACCTCTGGAATGGGAGCATTGGTATGGTGGCCCAGAAGCCCCTTATTGAAGTATAGTTAACAGGAAGCATTGTGTACTTTGAGGGTTTGCACAGTGATATTTCAATCTACATATTCAATATGAAATGATAACCACAATCAAGTTAATTTCTGTTTCCATCCTCTCACATACTTACTTTTTTGTGGTGATTGTGCACAGTGAAATAAGTCAGACACAGGTAGACAAATAATGCACAATCTCACTTTTATTTGGAATCTTTTTAAAAAACTCATGGAACTAGAGAGTAGAATGATGGTGACCAGGGCTCAGGAAGTAGGAAAAATGGGAGTTACTATTCAAAGTGTACACTTTTGCAGTTCTAAGATGAATAGATTCTGGAGACCTAATTAACTCCAGGATGACTATAGTAAATGGAAAAAAAAGTTTTTTTGTTAAAGTGGCAACTTGCTAAGAATGTAGATCCTAAGTCTTTTAAGTATCAAAAGAATCTTTTAAAAAATCACCTATTGATCTAATTTAAATGTCTTATGCACTTCTTAAGATAGTGTATTTTCATTTATAATTTTAAAAATTAGATTAATTTTCTAAAGTCAACTAAATGTGCATTTCTGAAATGAATCTCAAATAAGATTTTTTATTCTTTTCCTATAATATTAGATTCTCTTTATTAGTATTTGGTTGAGGAGTTTTGCTTCTGTGTTGATTGCTAACAAAGGCTTATAACTTTCTTCCCTTGTAATATTTTAGGCTATGTCAAAATTCTGTATTCTCCATGAAATCATTTAGAAAGCGTTCTCTCCTCCTCTGTTTTATGAATGAATTTGAATCAGATTGAGTGTATCTTTGATGGCTCTTACTCATTTCCTCTAAATTTTTAATTTACAACCATAAGTCTGCTCATAGTATTTCCTTTTGTTTAACTGTATTGTTTTACTTATGATCTTTGTGTCAATCATTTGGGTTTATGTTTATTTTTGGACCCATTTTCTAGAAGTTTATCAGTTTTATTAATCTGATCTAATAACTAGTTTAAAACTTAGTTGATTTTCTCTATTGTTTTCCTGCCCATTCTGTCTTACTGATGCCTACTTATAATCTTTTGCCTTGTTTCTTCTTTTTTATTCAATTTGTTTCTTGTTTTCTATCTTCCTAAGCCGTATTTATTTCTCATAGCTCTTGAGGCTGGGCAGTCCAAGATGAAGGCACTCAAGGATTCGATATCTGGTCTCACCCACTTCCTGCCTTGTGGACTGCTATCTTTTCACTCTGTCTTTACATGGCCTTTCCTCCTGGGCTCTCATGAACTAGATCTCTCTTCTCCTCATATTTAGCCACGCATCCCATCATGGGAACCCCACCTTCATGAACTAATTTAACCCTAACTATTTCTTATAGATAAATATCACCCTCATCTTCAAATACCCTTGTATGAGGGATTAAGACTTCAACATATGAACTTGTGGGGAGCAGGTCTGCAAATATATTCTGTACATAAACTATGTATGATTTATTTTTCATCTTTTTTCTAAGATAAACATTTAAAAACTATAGAAGGAATCATCAAAAATACAGTAACTGTTTACATGTAAAGAATTGGTCACAGTAAAAGACCCATTGTCATTGATCCCTCTCAGGATATTCCCTCTTGCTTCACTTCAAACAAACTTATCCCACCATTCTTGCCACTTTCTGAAACAGTTCTGGAAGTACTCTTTAATAAGTATCTTTATGAGGTGTGATCACAAATACAGTGAAAACTTCTGCTGAGTGACATCCATGAAGCTCATTAAAGCATGCTGGTATGTCTTCATACAGCTTATTCATGGATATGGCACCACGAGACTTCTGGCCATGGCATTGGTGCACAGCACATGTGACCTGCACAAACATTGGCTGGGCCTCCTCCTCTGGCAGTCCATTGGCCTCCCACCTGATGTCCAGCAGTTCTTTCCCACCTGTGTACTCCAGTACCATGTGGACTTTGTCATGTGTTTCAATGACCTGCAACAACTAGACCACATTGGGGTGATGCAGATCCTTCATGATCTCCACCTCGGATATAACTAAGGTGGCTTCCATCTCTTCTGCGGGGCTTTCATGGTCATCTGGATCCCAGTGCAGAGATACTTGGCCAGTGTTACCTGAGCAAAGCTGCCCTGGCTGGTGGACTTTAGCACCTAATAATGATCTGTGAGGCTTTCCTCATGGGAGGAGTTGGTTGTGAGACCCAGCCATGATGTTACCTACCTACACTTACTACCCAAACTGAGCGTCGTGATGTAGTAGAACCACCAAACCCCGCCCCCCCAAATAATCTGTGTATGAGTTTCAGAGATCAACAAGCAAGAGCTCTCAAGAGGACAAAAAACCCACCCCAGCTATGGCCTTAATAGCTAACCTTTGAAGTTACTTCACACTCGTTCCCCATGAGATCAGAGCATGAAATGGCCCAATCACAGCTGGCTGGAACCCTCAGTGGCTATCTCAACTTTTGGCCTCAAGGACCTTTCATATTTTAATAAAATAAAAAAGCAAAAAAAAAGATAAAAATGTTTTGCTTTTGTGAGTGATGGAAATTGTTATTTAGTTTTTTTAGAAATTAAAACCTGTAGGCTGCTTCAAAGTATTTTTCATTTCTGGTTTGAGAATCTGTAATACTTTTTGTTTTTATTTTGTTTGTTTGTTTGTTTTGGTACCAGGGATCAAACTTGTGACCTTGCGCTTGTGAGGCAGGCGGGCGGAGCCACTGAGCTAAATCCCCAGCCCTTACTTTTTGTTTTTAAAGACTTTATGATGTTTACATTCAACATATTCAATTTCTTTTTCTTTAAATTCTCACTGATTTGTCTCAAAGTGATGCTACAGCTTCATTGACATAATAATGTAGATAATGTTCTGCCTATAAAACATAATAAGGCATATTAATACTTATGAAGCTTATAGGAAGATACCTTTTGTCATAATTTCCCCAGAAGATAATCATTAGTTTTCTCATGAAAAGCTTTAGAGGGCAGAGGAAACAGGTTGATATGTGCAGTGTTGAATGAAAAAAACAAAACAAAAGAAAAACAAACCCCCATATTAACTAAGAATTCTCTACCAAAACAAAAGATCTTCTATGCAGATTGTAATGAAAATTGAAGACTGTTGGCTATACTAATGTCAGACAGGGATGGTTCAACCTATGCAAATCAATAAATGTAACACACTACATAAACAGAAGCAAGGACAAAGCCATATGACCATATCAGTGGATGCTGAAGAGGCTTTTGACAAAATCAAAACCCTGAAGAAAATAGATATATGAGGACCATACCTGAATTTGATAAAAGCTGTTTATGACAAACCAATGGCTAAACATCATATTAAATGTGGAAAATCAAAGCATTCCCTTTAAAATCAGGAACAAGACAAGCATGCCCACTATCACCAATTCTATTCAACACAGTATTTGAAATATTAGACACAGCAATCAAGCAAGAGAAATACAAAGGATACATACAGGAAAGGAAGAACTCAAATTATCAGTATTGCAGATGACATGATACCCTACATAGAAGACCAAAAGAACTCCACCAAAAATCTCTTAGAATTAATAACTATTATGGCTAGTGTCTAGATGTCCCCCCAAAGCCTCATACAATCATGGGGGGTGCTTTTCAGAGGTGGCTGGATCTAGAGTGTGTAGTGGTAGGATTGAGGGTGTGTAATTACCAAATCAGTCCACTGATTGGTTTGGCATATTTATGGCTAGGATTAAGGGTGTGAGTGCTATACCCGTCCTAGGGCAGGTAGCCTGCATGAAACATAAGGGACAGAAAGAAGGATAATGTGCTCTGGCCTACCTGCATGCTGTAGACTATTTCTCCTCTGCAATGCCCCCCTACCTTGCAGCCAGCTGACTATGTACTGAAACGTCTACAAACTGTGAGCCAAATAAACTTTTCCTCTAACTTTGGGTGTTGGTTATTTTGTCCCAGCGATAAGAAAAGTAACTAAGACAATAACCAACTTCAGCAATGCAGCATGATACAAAAATCAGCATATAAAAATCAATGCCATTTGTGTACACCAATAATGAAATCAGTTTGAAAGAAATTATGATAACAATACTACTTATGTTAGCATCAAGGAAAGTGAAATACCTAGGAATTAACCCAAGGAAGTGAAAGACCTCTACAAAGAAAACTACAGTGTTCTGAAAAAGGATATTAAAGAGGACATCAGAAAATGGAAAGATTCTCTGTTCCTGGATAGGCAAAACCAATATTGTCAAAATGGCCACGGGCCCGGGATTTAGCTCAGTGGTTCTGCTGAGTTCAATCCCCAGCACACACACACACAAAAAAGCCATACTCCCAAAGCTGTTATACAGATTCAGTGCAGTCCCAACCAAGATACCAACAGCATACTTTACAGATCTAGAGAAAACAATCCTAAAATTCATATGAAACTAGAAGAGACCCAGAATAGCAAAAACAATCTTGGGCAACAAGAGCAAAGCAGGATGCATCACAATACCTGATTTCAATCTATACTACAAATGAACAATGACAAAAATGGTATGGAACTGGCACAAAAACAGACATGTGAATCAGTGGAACATAGTAGAGGATACAGAAACATCCCCAGACACATTCAGATATTGGATCTTTGACAATGGAGCCAGAAGCATATGATGGAGGAAAGATAGCCTATTCAGCAAATGGTGCTGGAATAACTGGACATTTGTCTGCAGAAGATTAAAGCTGGTCCCATATCTCTCACCATGTACTAAACTAAAATCAAAGTGGATCAAAGATCCAAACATTAAAACAGAAACATTGAACCCACTGGAAGACAAAATAGGAAAAACACTTAAAGTCATAAGTGTAGGAAAAGATTTTTTAAAAACAAAACTCCAATTGTATATGAAATAATAAGGATCAACAAATGAGATGATATCAAATTAAAAAAACTTTTGCACAGCAAAGAAATCAATTAGTAAAGTGAAAAAACAGCCCACAGAACTTGAAAATATTTACTAGCTGCTCCTCAGACAGAGGACTAATATTTAGAATATATAAAGAACTCAAAAAATTAGACCACCTAAGATAAAAGACCCAATCAGGAAACTGGAAGTGAAATGAATAGACCCTTCTCAGAAGAAGTACAACTGGCCAACAAATATGTGAAAAAATACTCAACATCTCTGGCCATCAGAAAAATGCAAATTAAAACAACACTAGGATTTCATACACCAGAAAGAATGGCAATTATCAACAAATCAAAGAATAACAAATGGTGGCATGGCTGTGGTGAAAAAGGAACTTTCCTACATCATTGGTGGGAATGCAAACTAGTACAACCAGTATAGAAATCAGTATGGGGATTTCTCAAAGAACTAAAATTAGAAATTCCATATGACCCAGCTATTCCCCTTCTAGATATTTTCCTCAAAGAGCTAAAGACATCGCACTACAGTGATATGTACATATCAATGTTTATAGCAGCACAATTCATAATAGCTAAATCCTCTAAGCAGCCTGTATACCAAACAACAGATGAATGGATAATGAGAATCTGTCTATACATAATGGAATACTACTTAGCTATAAAGAAGGACAGATTTGAGATATTTGTAGGAAAATGAATGCATCTGGAAAATATAACATGGATTGAAATAAACAAGCCACACAAGCTTAAATACACTGTGCTATTTCTTATTTGAATAAGGCGAAGTACAAAGAGAATATAATAAAGCATGGATAGAAGAAAAGAAGGGGATGGATCTCTTGCAAGTCAGAAGAGGTCCAGGAGATTGAGAGTGGGGAGAGGGGAAGGGGAAGTAAGTAGAATTAAGATATACCATATACAGAAAACTATAATCTCAATGAATGTAAATATGTCATGAATACGAACTAATAATAAAAATAACAAGAAGGAAAATGGGGAAAAAGGATTTAGAGGCAGAAGGAGGGAGCAAGGTGGGCAGTGGAAAGGCACTAAAAAAAGAAACAAGCTGTATTACGTACATGTACCCACTCCCCAAGATGAATTTAAACATCATATACTGCAAATGTACTAATAAATGAGTAGAGAAAAACATCACTTTCAAATGAGAAGGAGGTTATAGAAGACAAAGAGGGACATGATGTGGGTTATTAATAAAAAGTCCAGTCCAGAAGATAATTAAACATTGAAGCAGACAAGCACAGGAGATAGTTTATTGGTAGTGATGTTACTCTGAGTGTTGGAGATTTCGTTGGAGATTTCGTCTACATTCGCTATGCAGATAAGCTCTGTACCTACAGTCTCCTAAATCTTGGAGGAAGTAGTTCTTCTGCACAAGGAGTTCATTGTTCAGTCTCAGATGAAAAACAAAGAAAATTACAAGCTTGCCAGGCCTTGGGAGACATCTGCTCATACGTTGAATGCTCAGGGAGTTACAAGTGCACTGAAATCACTGCCTCCCTGAGCCAGGGGTTCATGGTTACTTTTCCTGTTTCTTGATTAACAGCATCAACTCATTGGACAGTTTCAGGGCCAGGGAAACTATTGAGGCCATCTTGTCCATACTGCCCAAATTGTGTCTTTGATGGCACAGTATGAGCCTCAGAGAGGCAGGTGGTCACTGTGAAGTCCTATAGGACAGTGACAGAGACTGAGTTCTGGGATTCAAACCACAGGGAGGCCTCCCTGACCTACCCTGTTGGACCAGGGGATGTGCAGCCTCAGGGAAACTTGCTGGACCAATGGATCCCTCTGTGTGAACAGAGCAGAGCCAGCACTGCTGCTTGAGAACTAAGGTCATGATTTGCTGTGGATATTTTGCATTATTGAAAGTGATTTATGAAGTATATTTCCTTTTAGAGGTATCCTATTATGTACAGAATGACAGAATGTGGGAAACTGGGAGAAGAGAGAAGAAAAACAATACTCCTGTAGTCCTTCAACTCTAACATAATCACATTCTCCATTTTGGTTTCCTCTGAGTTGCTTCTACAACAAGACCCTGTTGTGTATAGTTTACAGAGAAGGGGCTGCCCTCAGAGGTGGTGTGGGGAAGGAGAGCTGAGCAGGGACATCGGCTCCTATAAAGTCTCCCATTGAGGTGATTCTGTGACCCTCTGGAGTTGGATTGCCTAGCTGAGACCGAGCTTTGGAGCTTTCCTACCCACTGCAACTCAGCCATTGGCTGCCCCAGGGAGGAGGGCATGTCGTGTGATCTGCCAAGCCTGAGTGAAGGATGTGCATTGTCAGTTATCATCTGCAGAGCTGTCCTCCCCTGAGCTAGGGGTGGACTTGCCTGGGAAAGAGCATCTGGTCTCAGCACGGAGCACTATTTTGAGCTGTGCACACAGTTGCCCTCTTCTATTTCTGCCTTGAGATTACACCCAGGAGACTTTGGAGCTACCTGATATATTTGCCAGGTTTAGTCCTGAACCTGGGTACACCTTGTGTTGGATGTCCTGGGGCACCACTCAGCCTGGGGTGTCAGGATTCTCTGGCTGGCCAGGGGGTCCTTTCTCGGCAGGCCAGGCCATGGACAAGCACTTTGGAACATGTCCTTGGAGCATGGTGTATCTCAGGCAGTTCGGGTGACCCTTGGGGACTCCATGGGCATGAAGTCCTTACTGTCCCTCTGTCTTTGCTGACCAGGAACTGTGGGAGGTCAGGAATGGCACCACTCTTGGATATAAGCATCTCAGGTTTGCCTGCCTAGAGAAGGAAGCTGAGCTGAGTCATCTTGCAACCCTTGCTGAGTAAAGTTGGAGGAGAAAGGAGAAGGGAAGGTTTCCTGTGTATGCTGAGCTGAGACAGAGCATCCTGAGCCCAGCTGCCTTCTACTAGGCTCAGGGAGCCAAAGCCTGAAGGACATTGGGAGTTCATGCGCTGGACACCAGACAAGCAAGGTGATGGGGCCTGGAAGCCAGAGACTCCTGCAGTAAGTCTCTAGTCCCCAACTGCCCAGTGTTCGATGCAAGGTTGAAGAAAAATAAGACAAAGAGAAAGCGTGAACTGGGACAGCCAATGAATGCTCTTTTGGCAAAAGGCACTGGCCCGTCTCTTCCACTGAATTTTATTATTCATCAATCAGGGTAAACGGTGCATGTGTAGATTTACAGTACGTGAAATCTCCATGGAGACCAATGCAGGCAAGGCTTTAAAGAAAATTCAAAGCATTTTCGAATTAGAAGCAAGATAGACAATATATATGGGTGTAATTGGAGCATTGTCCTTCAAGCTATGAAGGCACTAATTGTGGGAATGGAAATTGGGTGCGATTACTCTGACCTCAGCTACAGATGTTATATCAGCCCGACAGCTTCCTAGGCCATTACTCTGGTCTCCGCCGTGGGCGTTAGTGGGAGGTCATGTTAACCTGCACGCTACCACAGTCCTCATGAGATGCTTCTGTGAGTCACGTCACTTCAGTCAGACTCACTTCTTAAAGTAAGCCAATTGAGGGATTTAACTCTTTTCAGCCTGCGCTGGTTACAGCATGTTTGGGGCATTATCAATATTGCTGGCTCTGGCACCTGGGGAAGCCAACCTCACAACTAAAATAAAAAGCTTGCAAAGTGGAAACCCAAACCAAACATGACTTTAATTCATTTGGCCCAGTTGCTCCTCAATCATTTGGCTTTCCCTGGCTCCACAGCTGTCCTTATGGTCCCTTTGTCCAGGTCACCTCGCCATTGGGGTGCTCTATTCCTCCCCACAGCCTGAGATCAAACCTCTCTCCTCCTTCCCTCTACCAGGGTGTCAGAATCATAGACTTTGGTCTGGTGTGTTCTCATAAGGGGGAAGGGGTCCTTCTTAGGTGTCACTCCTGGCAACGAGTGTAGAGACAGGACAGTGCACACAGTGAACAGCTGTCCTGCCTGAGTGCCCTGGAGGACAAACATTGGTGGCTAACATGGGTTTCACAGATGAGGGCTGGAGAGTCAGTTGACAGAGGTGACAGACCATTCTGACACTTATATGAGCTGGGCATGATTCAAGGTCCTGGGGACGTGACACTGAGGTGCAGATGATGCCCTGCTTTCCTGGAGTGTGGAGCTGGTTTTAGGAGTGAACTGACTGACATGAAACAAATGTCTCCATGTGATATTGGAGTGAATCTGTGAAGGGAATAGAGCACAGGCCTCAGATAAGAGGTGAGGAGGTGGGAGCGTGTCAGAGGACAGGGTGGTCATGACACACTTGTTTGCAGTCCCATTGGGCATTGTGTGGGGTCCAGCTAAGGCCTCCATTCAGGTTTTGAAAGAGAACATTAATGGCATCAGAAATTTTCCAATCCGTCCTTACAATGTGTGTGTGTGTTGGGCTGATTTTTTTGTTGCAGTGCTAGGATGAGCCTCACTCTAGCACCCTTTCTAAAGTGCTTGGCTTCCAGTGTCCCACCATCCGTGGGAGGTAGGGGTGGTGTGATATTGGCTGACTCTGTCCTCAGGGGAGGACACTGCAGTCCAAGGACACGTCCTTGTTGCCCTCTGTGGTTCTTTGTGCCCATGGCAGGTACACCCCAAGCCAGGGAGCCTCAGGATGTCTGAGGAGGAAGCCAGTAACTGAAAAGTGACAAACTTCAGCTTAAACTGATACAAGGCTAGAGTGAGCTGTCCTGTACAGAAAGAGAGGAAGGGACCCCAAGAAGCAGGGGATAGGGTGAGGGATGGGACTTGGACCTCTGCAGGTCCTGGCTGGCTACTGTGTCTTCAGCCACCGGTCTCAGCACTTTACCACCTGTCTTGAAGGGCCTTCAGTCCACCAGCTACCCTGGAGGTCAGTTTTCCTCCCACTGCATGACGCATGGGAGAGGGATGCGAGCTCTAGCTTCCTTTGCTGAGGATGGAAGTGGGAGGCCCCTTTGTCTTATCTGAAAGCTGTTTCCAGTGCTCTAGTAGCATTCTGAGGCTGAGACGTGGGAGGATTTATGAATCATGTTTGGAATGGAGTGGGCTGAATAACAAGTGTTATTAAAAAGAACATTTCTCCATTCTTCCTGTTTTTGAACAACTGCCATTAGAATTCAATTGTGCTGTCAGCTTCCATCACACACACAAAAAAACATCTCAAGATGTGTCAGCAAGTGGCACAGAGAAATTTATTAGGCAGCAGTCAATGCTTCACAGAACATCAGAAACCTGTGAAATTTTTATTGTTTTCCATGGGTCTTGCTATATTTCCCAGTGAGTCCTTGGACTCCTAAGCTTAGTTGATCCTCTTGCCTCAACCTCTTTAGTAAATGGGAGCACAAGTATATACCATCACTGTTGCCTTCAGACCTGTTAACCTTGTAAAATTTTTTAAATACAGGTTTTAAAGAAAATGGAATGAATAGGCATAATACCGGGGATTTTTGAGGCAGTTACCCTATTCTGTGTGACACTGTAAAGATAGATACATGGCAGTACATGTTTGTCCCCACCCACAGGATGCCCACCATCAGGAGTGGACCCTAGAGTAAACTGTGGGCCTTGAGGGATTGTGATGTCAATGGGGACTCATCCATTGCAACAGAAGGAGACCCATGGCAGAGGAGTTGATAGTGGGCAGGGAGTGAGTGGACAGGAAATCTATACTCTCTGCTTGGTTTTCTGGTACATCTAAAACTGCCTTAAAAATAAAGTCTATTTAAAAATTAGTTTCACTGATATTGTTTTTTATACAGCAATTAGAAAATACGGCTCATGCTCTATTTCTGTTGTGCATGGCTCTCTGAGGCCTGGATCCATCCTGAGCACAGCCTTGCGGCAGGTATGTAGGAGGAGAAGGGTGGAGTTTACAGCCAGCTTCTGCATCTGCAGGGCACTGGGGCATTTCCATGGTGGCCCATGGATGGGGCCACCATGAGTGAGAAGAAGGAAAATTTCAGGCTTTCCCAACATGGACCAGGGCAGCTCTGTTCTCATCTGTCTATTGAGACCCTATCTGAGATTGATTCCCTGCTGCAGAGGAGCAAAGAGCGAGGGACCTGTCCCAGCATATTCTTGAGGAGACAGATCAGAGCCAGGCTGGGATTCACAGCCCAGACCGAGAGCCCTGATCCTGGCTCTCTCTGAACTTGGAACAAGCTGTACCTCACTGGTTCTCAAAGGCATTGTTGGAAACGATGCATTCTGTTTTCCTTATATACTTTGTCTCTTTTTTAGAGAAGGCTTAGATTCACAGAAAAATTGAGTCAAGAATGTAGGAGAGTTCCCATGTCCCCGTGTTCCCTTCTACATAGCCTCCCCACCAGAGGCATCCCTTGTTGTAATTGAACCTGCATGAACCTCATGCAGAGTCCATGGGTTGCATGACTAAGTCTTCAACACATGGGCCTTTACTGCACTACGTACATTCAGTGTTTTTCTTCATGTATTAGAGAAGAACTGGAACTCTTGACAAGCTGTCCCACATACCTTCCACCCCTATGGCTTATTGTCAGTTTGAGTTAGCATACGTTTTTGAAGGCATGGAAGAAATATGATGGCATTTCCACTTTTCTTTCATTATGGGTCCTTAGAGGGCTTCTTCCAGTGTGAGTCCTTCCATGCTCAGAACTGGGATAGCTATAGTCTTCCCTGAATATCTGACATTTATAATGTCTCTCTCCAGGGTGCTCTATCATAACATCTTCTAAGTGAAGCATTTCTCACAGTCTGAATACTCATTCATGGGGTTTCCTCCAGTGAATCCTTTCATACCTTTAACTGTCATCACAAGATAGGAAGGCTTGATCGCACTGTTTCCATTCATAGGATTTGTGACTAGTGTGAGTTATTTCATGTATTTGGAACAAACTTGGACTGAAGCTCCCCACCATACCAGATGCTGATAGAGTCTGTATCCAGTGTGCATTATCATCTGTTTTTGAATGCTGTACAGAGAAATTAAGGCTTTCTTGTATTGCTTCTGCCTCATGGCTTCTCTTTAGAACATGTTATTGTATGGATTCAAAAAGAATGAGAATCACCAAAGGCTTTGTCCACATTTCCTGCACCAGTAGAATTTCTCTTCAGTTGAATCCCTTACTGAACTTGAAAAGAAACAGCATGTACAGCTGTTTTGCTGCTTTGCTTACATCTACAGGACTCTTCAGTGTCTTTCCATGCCCGAGAACTGAACTGGGAGTGTCAAAGGCTGTCCCCCCAAATTTACCTTTATAAGGTTCATGTCTGTCGTGCACTGTCGTGTGTCTTCCAACCTTTGCAGAAGAGATGAAGGCGCTCTGCACTCCTCATATTCTGAGGGTTTCTCTCCAGTGTGGGTCTTGCATGCACTTGAAATGAACTAGAACAGTAAAATGCTTCTGCACACACCTGACATTTGGAACATGTTAGTGAGAGTTAACAAAACTTCCCTACAGAGGGTGAGGAATAGCAGTTAGGGTGGACATCCTCATCTTGTTCCTGATTTTAAGGGGAGACATTCAATGTTTCTCCATTAAGAATGATGCCAACTGTACATTTGCATAGATGGCCTTTATTACCTTTCTTTTTTATTTGTTGAGTGTTCTTATCATAAGAAGGTGATAGATTTTGATAAATTCCCTTCCTCACCTTTTGAGGTTATTATGCATTTTGTTTCTCTTTGCTTGGATCTGTTAATTTTTTTTTTTTTTTTTGGTACCGGGGATTGAACTCAGGACCTTGCACTTGTGAGCCAGGCTTGGCACCAGAGCTAAATCCCGGGCCCTGGATATGTTAATACTGTGTACGCGTGGATTTTTGTTTACGAAGGCAGCTTGCACTCCTGAGCTATATCTTACCTGATAACAATACATCCTCTGTGAATATGCTGTTCTGGGTTTGTAGTATGTTACTGATATTTGTACCTAAGTCCATAAGGCTTATTGGTCAGTAGGTTTCTTCCCACACTTTTCTGCCTTTGGTATCAAGTCATATTGGCCTCATAGAATGAGTTGGAAGTTTTTGTTACTCTTGTATACTTTGGTAGGGCTTGGAAAAACTAGTGGTCATCTTCCTTTTTGAAATGTTTTTCGTCTGTGTCTAAAATTCTAGCTTTGTTTTCCTTTCTACTTAAAGATAATCTCTCCTTCTGCTTCTGCCTTATATAATTTATGGAAAGGCTTGGCTTTTGTTCTCTTTTTTATGTCAAGCAACCATTCTCCTGCTCCCAGGCTGCTTCCAAGACTGTGTTGTGTAGCTCCCTTTCAGCACTTTCTTTATACTGTGTCTTGATGGATTTTCTTCATGTCAATACTTTTTGATTCATGGAGTTTCTTTCACCCCTGGGTATATAGTTGTAATCATATTCGGAAAAATTTCAGCCACTATTTACTTAAGAAGTTTTTCTGTCTTCCCTCCCTTGCACCTTTGCTTACATATATGTGAGGCCCCTGAATCTTTCTGTAAAGTCTGTTTTACTATGCATAGTCCATTTGGTGGGATTTGTATTGCTCTATCATTTGGAACAAGTTCACCAATACACTATCTACTCTGATGACTATTTTCTCCAGTGTATTTTCACGTAAAATCCTATAATTATCATCCCTATTCAATTTTAGCTCTTTAAAGTTTGTTATGAAATCATGTAGATATATGGATAGGTTGAATATGTAGTAACATTCCCACATATCCCCCACCTTGCTTCCTCTAAGTCTGATCTTATATAATAGTTCAAGTATCAAAACTAACAAAGTAATATTGATTCAATACTACTAACTGATATATATAGATCAGATTTTCCTCTTAATATCACTTTCTCATCCCATCACCCAACCAAGGACCCCACAGTGCATTCAGCTGTAACACCTCCTTCCTCTTTTCCAGCCTGTGATAGTTTCACAGTCACTTTTCATGCCCTTGAAGTTTTTCAGAGCCATCACATTCACTTTGTTGAATTTCTCCCAATTTGGAATTGTCTGTTTTCCCATGATTAGATTGAAGTTGTGCATTTTTGGCCAGGAATCCAAGGCAGTGACTGCTTCTCTTAACACAGCCTGTCGATAAACACACAATCTCAGTGTGTTGAGTTCTGGCAATGTTACTTACTTTTCTGCGAGGTATGGGGCAGCTCTCCCCACTGTGAAGTTCCCATGTGCCCGTTGCCATGAGTAAGCATCTGGTGAGAAGATAGCTAGAGTCCAAAACACATCTTGATTCTCAGGGCGATCTTTAGCATCTATCAGTGGTTCTTGCCTGCCCCACTTACCACTGTAGTTCTTGCTGATACTGATTTTATGTTTCTCTCATTTCTCCTCTTTTTGTTAAAGTTACACTAGAAGGAAGAACTTCCTTTCTTCATTTAGGAATTCATTAAATAATTTAATTATGTAAGTGTGGTATTTCTTTTATTGTATGGTATAATGTAAAGTTACCATTATTTAGTCCGTTTCTCATACTGTCCCAGACTCACACTGGAAGAAGTGAGTCCTTGTTCCAAAGCAGAGAACAGCCAGGTGCAGTGGCATATGCCTGTAATCCCAGCTGCTGGGAGGCTGAGGCGGGACAACCACAAGAGTGAGCCTAGCCTAGGCAACATAGCAAGAACCCATCTCCAAATATAAAATAAAATTAAAAGACCTAGCTCAGTGATAGAGTAATTATGTGACATGGGTGAAGCCTTAGGTTCAATTCCCAGTAACTTACCAAAAACAAAAACAAAAACAAAAACAAAAAAGTGCAGAGAAGGAATGCCATCAAGGTTCTAAAACAAATTTGTTTTTCCTGTGATAGTTTCATTTGTTGTGGTGCTTTTTATTTGTCCTTTGATGTCCTTCCATGTTCAGAAAAAGACATAATTCTAAACTATTAACAAGAATTTTAATATTCACTTTAAATCAGTGTCAATTCTAAATGAAAATATATGAACAATTTTTATTTTGTAGCTTGCACAATGTCAGTTCTAAATGAAAATGTATGAGCAGTTCCTATTTTGTAGCTGGAACATGCATGTGGATTTCATTCATTCCAGAAGAGTGAACATGATGCACAAAACTAATCTGGTTTTGCTGCATCTGGATTCAGAAACTGGTGACTTTGTTACTGAGGTAAGAAGAGCTATGTGTTCTATAGAGGAACTATATGTTGCCCCGTTTTGCCCTCTGCCCCGATAGCCTCAGCCGGACAGTTTGGCTAATGCAGTCAGGTGACCTGAGGAAGGGAGGATGGGCCAGGACTCCATGGCCATTGGTGGTTCTTAGAAGGCACTGCCGTCTTTCTGTGTTTGAATCAGGTTGTGTGTGAAGCACTGTGTGGTCTCTGAGCTTCAGCGTCCCCCCCCCCTCCCCGCTTACATACTGGTGGACAAGACACACTTATCTTGTATTAGAGCCTCCTTAGCTCCTACATTTCCTGTGCTTGTGGGGTCAGTAATACAGCATTTAAATGAGGTGGCGAAGCACAGTATACATGCGTTTTCATGGATCGTTTCTGCTCACACATGTGCTCCATTGTTCCATTGAGCTTTACTTACAACTTCCAAGTTCAAAGACAAAATTGTTAATAAATTTAGAATGGTGAGAAGAGAGAATTAAATGAAGAATTAAGAGAATTAAGTCAAGCCCAGAGTGCTTCTTAGTGAAAGGTCTCAGATTCTGAATAAATGTACTATAGTAGCTCTGTATGGCAGCATCGATCCATACACGAATGCAGTGACAAAGGATGGTAGCAGACACATTTACATGTCTCTCTTCTGCTCATTTTCCCATTTCCTATTGGACTTCATTTATAAAATGCTAAGTGCTAATATAAAATTAACAAGGCTTTTATGATAGCAATAGCAGAGCATTTAGGCAAGTACAGGACAACCCCAAGCACGGGTACCTGTGTGACTGTGTAGGTTGACTACCCATGAGGCTAATTATGCTTTGCCTGCCCGCCTCCCTGTCCCTCCTCCTTCTTTCTGTCTCCCTTCCTCCCCACCTCCTTCTTCCTCCTGAAGAGATTTCCACTCTTTAAATAATTCATAAGTGCACATTATAGTATTAGAAGAGGTAAGCACAATGCCATACAGCAAATTTCTTAAAATTATTCATCTCTTATAACTGAAACTTTATGCCAGCACTTTACTTCACCTAACTCCAGCCCCAGGCAACCGTGTGCTACTCTTTCTTTCCATGAATTTAGCTATTTTTGATATCTCATGTAAGTGGCATCATGCAGGGCTTTTCCTTCTATCATTTAGCATAATGTCCTCTGGATGCATCAATGTTGTCACAAATGCCAGAGTTTTCCTTTTAAAAGATGGAAGAGCTATAAAATAGAAGTAATTAAAGTACTATAGAACAGAAGTCATTTCTTATATGATTGTACAGTGTGTTTCATCTCATGGAGGAAAGAAGCATTCAGTGAATGCCAGAGGAAAAAGCAAGACAAATTCTTTATTGCTTCTATCTGCAGCAACCTAGACTACCACCATTGCCATCATGAGGACATGTTCCTCCCTGGAGACAGTACTCAAGTCTCAACTCACATTCCCGGAAAGCTGTCTTCACGCTCTCCTTCTCCCACCACATTCCATCATGGCTGGATTGCACAGCCCAGTGCTGGGCTCCCAGAGTACATCAGCTTTCTTGTACCATAAAAATTTCCCAGAATCACAGAAAGTATTTTCTTATTATCACTTCATTTAAAAAATGTTTTTCAGGGCAAGAATAAGGTCTTATTTGATTTTGATCATATCTTCTTGATAAGCATTATATCTATAATAAGAGTGCTATAATTTTTGGTGAATGTGAAAGAAGCAGATTATGTTAAAGTGAAGCAAAGCATCTCAGTGGATTACCCAAACATTTGATAATCCATTGAATGTCCACCAGGGATTCTCTGCATCATAGAAAGCCTGAAAACATCAGTTACTAAATTGTTTAACTTTCAATGAGCCCATTACTGGGTAGGTTGTATACAGAATACAATGTTGTACAGGATTAATTAAAAATTACATCTTACTTCAGGTAACTTGTTATAAAATAGAAATTAGCAATACAATAATATATTTGGAAACACATGATGACTACAGTTAATGCGTTAGTTACTTTTCTCTTGTTGCTGAGACAAAATACCTGACATCCAACGTTAGAGGGGAAGGGGTTTATTTGGCTCATGGTTTGTAGAAGTTTCAGTCCATAATTGGCTGGTTCCAAGGCAGGGGAAGCACACAGGCCTCAAAAAGGAGAAACAACATGGTGCGCACAAGGTAGCAAAGGCAACAAGAGAGAGTTTAACAGCATCTTTCTGCCGCTTTCATCTTTTTATTTTTTGTTACTGGGGATCGAACTCGGGTCCTTAGGCTTGCAAGGCAGGTGGCAGAACCACTGAGCTAAATCCCCAGTTTAGTAATCACACGCCCTTAACCCCAGCATCTCACGTTCCAGATTCAACTACCTCTGAAAAAGAAAGTCCCACCTCATCTGCATGAGGCTTTGTGGAGACATCTAAACACAAACCACAACAATTAACATTTAGCAAAAAAAGGGTGCATGAGGCCTTTTTTTAATTGGTTAGACAGCAATGAAAATTTGCACGCAGGGCATTTGGTGGCAAGAGGAAGATCTTGGTCCTTTTTTTGTGTACTGCTATAACAGAATGCCTGATGCTTGGTATTGTGTAAGGAAAAGGGTTTATTTGGCTCACAGTTCTGGCAGCTGGAAGGTCCAAGCAGCATGATGCTGGTCGGTAGAGGCTGCCTCAGTGGGTCACCCATGTTGGAGAAACTGCCAGAGACCAAGCCACATGCAGAAGAGCACCGAAAGGGCAAGAGATCAGAGTGGAGCCAGCTCGCTCTCATGACACCTTGCTCTGCGGGAATTAACTCGCCCTGTTGATCATCTGTCCTAGAGGACTTGGCCCAAGGCCTCCCCAATCTTTCATTCAGAAACCACGAGGCCAGCACAGCTGAAGTGACACTGTCCTCGAAAACCATGAGTGGCATGGAGGTCACTGCTCCTCAGGGTAGAGGTGTGGCCTGAGGCCCCTTCCAGGGAGTGTGCTCATGCCCATGACTTTTCACACAGCGTCAGTTATGCCTTGGACTCTAGGAGGGCCATCTGTGGATGCAGGCGCAGGGTCCTGGCCCCAGTGTGCGTTGCTGAGCTGTTACAGTTCCAGGGCAGCAGGGTGAGACTTCACAAAGGAGCTGCGCCGCTCTCAGCTCTGCCTCACAGCAGCTGTATGGCCTTGGACAGCGTACTAGCCCTTCGTAGGACTCAGTGTTCTTATTTCTCAAACAAGGCCTCAATGGTGTTCATCTCGTTATTGGTTCTGGGGAAAAAGAAAGAGAACTCAGAAAGCACCTGGCGAAGGATGGAGCTTCCTTCCTTTCTGGTAGGAGGGACTCAGACCCGCCAAGCTGGCAAGAAACCACGAAGACACAATGTCCATTTATTTATATTCTCAGCAGATTCAGTGTTACCCTGGGATGTGCTTTCATAGGAAAGGAGTTGAGATGGCAGAGACCGAACTTGTGGAGGGAAGGGAGGGAGGGAGAGGAGATCTGTGAGAGGTCTTGGGGGCCTTGCTGAGCTCCCTTCCTCCTGCCTCCAGGGCTGGGCTTAAATAAGAAGGTTGCCCCAAGTCAGGCAGAGCAAGGATGAAGGTGGCCACCCTCTCGGGTTAGGAAGAGTAACTCACACTTTTCGGTTAAAAGCTTTGTTTCTGTGACTGTGGCTTGGGTGTTAGGCCTTCAGCAGGTCCTTGGTGGAGGTAGGAAGGTCAAAGCACCATGGTTTCCTCACGAGCTGTGTAATCCCAGCCTTGGGTCCACTCATCTCTCTAGTGAAGTTCATGTTAGTGATATTTCCACAAGTTCAGCTACCTGAAGAGCTACCTTATATCTGCCATGGTGTGGACAGACCTCAAAACCATGCCAAGTGAAAGAAGGCAGACAGAATGTCCCATGGGGTACTATGCCACACTTACGTTTATGTGAACACCCAAATGGAATGCAAGGGCTATGGGTAGGAAGGAATGGGTAACAATGGAGCCTCTTTTTGGGGCGATGAAAACATTTTGAACTCAAAGTGGTGGTTGCTTGATATTGTAAATGTATGAAATGCCTGAGTCGTTCACTTTAGGATGGTTAGTTTTATGTGATGTGATTCTCACCTCAGTTTTTTTTTTCAAAATGTGGGAAATACTGTTACCAACCTCAGAAGGTTCTGGAGGCTGAGTGGGTTGACCCCATGAGGAGCCTGATGCAGGGCCTGGCTCATGGCACCCTGAGACCTGGCTGCTGTGATCATTCACCCTCATGACCTGAAGGAGGAGCCCTCAGGAGCTTTGTGGCGGGGCATGTGGGAGTTGAACCCAAGGCCTCATGCCCCTCTCATCCTAAAAACCGCAGTGAATCAGTTATCTGTAGAGGGTGTGGGTTTCTTTTAATCCTCTTGTCTTTGGGTGTGGAGGCTCACATTTGCTGACTTCACCCTCGGACCAGGAAGGGAAAGATCAGCTTCTAGGCACTGATGCCCTGAGTCCCCTCAGGAAGAGGTTCCCTTCTAGAAAGTCACTGTTTGCAGGTTAACACTGCAGTGATGGAAGCAACATGGATGGAACACGGGTTTGAGCAAGCAAGAAGGCTAACAAGGCTATTTCTGGTTAGATTTCTGTACAGTTTTGAGTATAAAGTAAAAATCTGAAATTTCACTGTTACTTTTGATAACATTATGTTTTTAATTTGTCTCATTTTAACTTTGTTACAGCATATTTGTTTTCTAAAAAAGCTGCTTACTTAAATGATTCTTAACTTATTTTTTCTTTGTGGGAAAATTCTTGGGTTAAACAGAAACAAAATCTTTCTCCTCCCTACCAGCCACTTTTCATTTATGATTTTCCCAACTGAACTGAGTTTTTAAAAATACGATTAATGGGGCTAAAGATGTGGCTCAATGGTAGAGCATTTTCCTTGCATGTACAAGATCCTGAGTTTGATCTGCAGCACTGCAAAAAATATTTTTTAAAGTAAGATTTAAAAGTTATAGACTTGGCCTGGCATGGTGGTGCAGGTCTGTAATCACAGTGACACAAGAGGCTGAGGCAGGAGGACTGCAGTCTCAAGACCAACCTGAACAACTAGGAGAGATTCTGTCTCAAAATAAAAAATAAAAAGGGCTAGGATATAGCCCAGTGGTAGAACACTTACCTAACATGTGTGGGGCCCTGGGCTCAGTACCCAGCACCAAAAAATAAGATTATTGATTTGAATAATCATCCCATGAATATTTTTAAAATGAATTTTATTGGTACATTTTAGGTATACACTATAATGACATTCATCATTGGAAATTTGCACCTTTACATGATCTCTCTTGGTTCTTACTTTTCCCCCTTCCCCTGCCCTCCCTTCAACCCCTCCATGCCTCCCTATTTACAGAGTCATCCCACAAATATTAACTTCCTCAGTACAATTAACTGAAATCAAGATTTTTTTTTTTTACTTTTTCTTAACTAATTCATTAAAACGTACAAGTTCAGGGGATACTAGATAATAAAATTGAGATGTTTTAATCTACCAGTTCATCCTAGATCTTTGTCTTTTATAAAGGCTGAAAATTTTGAAAGTCTGTTAATTGTTTTTTGAAATTACAGGGATGTCTTGCCTAAGAATACATGATGGAAAAAGCATGTTTGTAAAACTGCTAAGCAAAAAGGTGGTATTTTTATTGCAAATGTAATTTCCATTAAGTGCAAAGTTTCTAGCACTTTGAATATTTATAATCTTTATGTACCTTTTTGTTTGTTTTTGTTTTGGAAATGGGTCTCAATATGTTGCTGGTGGTGCTAGGACTGTAGGCACACCCCACCATGCCCGGCTGCGAACATTTCCACAGCAGTATTTAAAGGGCAGATATGCTTCCTTTTATTTAATCGGGGTGGGGGGGTGGTTGAGACAAGGCCTCAAGTCCAAGCTGGCCCTGAACTTAGGATCTTTCTGGCAGTCAGCACCTCAGTGCTGGCATTACACGTGTGCCACTATGCCCAGCCTTCTTTTTCTTTTGCAGTGGTGGGAATGTAACTCAGAGCCTCATGGACACCAGACAAGCACTCACCACCCAACCACAACTAAGTCCCCTCTTCCTGACTTCTTCTTGTAGTACTGAAGATTCAACTCAGGGCCTTTGCACTGAGCTATATCCTCAGTTTTTATTTCGAGACAAGGTCTCACTGAGTTGCCCAGGCTGGGCTAGAACTTGCAGTCCTCCTGCTTCAGCCTCCCAGGTGTGCAGCCCCACCCTTGGCTCTTCCTGTCTTTTAAATGGCTTATTCGAAAGAGTAGAGCCAGAAGAGCTGAGTTCACATTCTGTGTCAGCACTAGGGAAACTTTTGACTGATAACATCACCTACTCACCCTGAGCCTTGGTTTCCTTGGCTGTAAAATGGGGATGAGTCCTAACTTCTCTGTTTTCCAGACCCTCCCCCCAGTGAGATAATGTAGGAAAAACTGTAGCACATAGTTGGTACACTCTTTCCCTTTCAGGTCAAACAAAGTAAGCATGGCCATCATTACTTTCACTAGGAAGTGAGGGGCCTGGTGCCTGAGGCAGCAGAAGAGGAGAGACAGGAAAACAGTCTGAGGTAAAGGAGGGACGACAGCTCAGGAGGTGGAGGGAGCACACACTGAGGTCAGCATTTCCTGTTCTCCAGGGTGAGATGCATGCAGCCATCAGGGATATCCCCCCCGCCTCTCTTATTAATGTTGATTGGGTTTTCCTGGTTTCCACAGTGTCCCATACTTTGCCTGTGGAAATACGCCATGTGTGAGCCATTTTGGTCTCTGAGCTCCGTGATGGTCGCCGAGCACTGATCCAGTGCAAAATGTGGCCCACGCAGTGCTGAGCACTGACATGAAGAAGTACATTTTGGGAGGTACCAGTGAGGACTTGGGCTGTATCTGGGGGGCAGAACTGGTGACAGTACTGGTCTCTTGTATGTGATGAGGATGGAAATGTTTACTTTTTAGAACTATTAGAGAAACATTGAATGAAGAAAAAGTAAAAACATATCTTGTCTACTAGAGTTCACAGAGCTCTTTAAATCTTCATCTGCACTATCAGCCTCCAAGAGTGAAATATCTAGTATATAGTAAACTCAATTGATCATAGTTACTTTATTTTTTTCTTAGAAAATACTGAAGAGCAGTCATTTTCTACAATACATTTTTGAAAAATTTGGACTAAGAGTTAAACTCTTCATAGTGTGAAAAGTATGACTCGAAGTTAGATAAATGTCAAAATATGGGAACATAGGAGTATAAAAATAAGGGAAAGTTTTAACAAGGCAGGTTGTTTCAGATATAGTTAATTTATATCTACTCAATCATTTATTAAGGTCTTCACCCTGTGGTTCAACATTGTGGTGTGCATTATAATATAAGATAAAATTAAACATTGCATAGTAAAATTAAGAAATACGTTTTTTAGTTTTCTGTATTCGTATGTACTTAACTTTAATCTTCACAATAATTCTGCAAAGCAGGGGTCATTATTCTAATTTATATTCAAAATACCTGTCAAAAAGTGACATGTAGAAGATTCTATATCTAGTATGTAATACCAGCATTAGTAAAATGATAGTTAATAATGTAAGGCAATACATGACTAAGTGCTAACCTGCATGATGTTTAAAGAAAAAGAAATGGCAGCAAATAAGTAATAAGAAGAGAGCAAACTAATACGACTTGGGTTTCTAATGTGATCCAGTTATTTTAGATATGTATTAACTTGTTTCAATATAAACCTTTCAAAAACATTGGATGTGTATACAGTTATCCCTATTTTACATAGTAGAAAACGAAAGATTAAAACTTCTTAATAATAAGACTCTACTGACAGTAATAACCCATAATTAATAAATAGATCTACGTTCATAGCCAGATTTGCAGATCTACTGGGTTTCAGATATTTTGCTCTTTCCATTACTTTCGGTCACAACCAGATCAGGAAAAATCGTATGATTTTAAATAGTAAGAATTAAAAGGAAAGAGCTTCAGACTTTCTCAGAATGCAGAAAGGAAAATTGATCTGAGATATAGAAATCTGATGTTTGCAGTAAATCTCTTTATCTGTTCACTTATCAGTCAAGACCAGTCTAAGAAAATGCCCAGTATCTTGAAATCATTGCTCTTTCATTATTCCCCTTCCTCCACTTCCAACCAAGTGGCAGAACAGTGTTACCAAATCAGTGAGTATTCATTCGCCCACTGGAGGACACACAGTTAAATGGGTATGCTGTACTTAGTAGTTATGGTGTCTATGTACATCAGATTTTCTATTTTGACCTTGGTACCAAATTCACATAGAATAGCTATATATTAGTCATACTGGACTATATTTGTACAAGGATAAGAAAATATTTGGAGGAAATAGTTTAGTCTTTTTTGTTTTTGTTTTTTGAGACAGGGTCACGTTACATAGTTCAGGCTGGCCTCAAACTGACTATGTAGTCAGCCTGGCCTTGAACTCATGGTGATCCTCCTGCCTCAGCCTCTTGAGTGCTGGGATTACAGGTGTGTGCTACCACATCTGGTATAAACAGTGTATTCAATAAAAAGATTTTTCCACTCAGGAAAGGCTCCACATGGAGCTTCTGCCTGGATTGCTTCAAGGAATGAGTCAGTCTTCTTTTACCATTGGCTCTGCCATACCATGTGTCTTGCAGTCCTCCAGTGAATTTTCTACATTTGACCAGTGTATCCCACCAGCCAAAAGGCAGTCACCTGGCTAGAAGGGGAATGTAGATTTTCTCTATGCTTATGATCAAAATGAAAATACTGTGGTGAGCAGTTAGTTGGAGGCTGCCATGCTCCACCTCTCTTGGCATAAAATATCTGTTTCCCTTTTCCTGCACACATAATAGGCAACCATTGCCTGGGAATTGTACCAATCAGGGATGATCAAAAAATCAAAACCTGTTCAGAATTTATAAAAGGAAAGGATTCATAAGGGAAATTACAGGCTTTATAAAAACATTTAAAGAGCTAGCAGAGCAAATGTCAGAGAAAATTGCTGCACCCTTTGGCAAAATTGAAAGTTTTTGAGTTTCAAGGAGGCACTTTCATGACTGCAGTTGCCTGTATCACTAGTGATTTGTGTGTGCTAACTCAAAAGGTGCTCAAAAACTCATGTCTGTCCTTTCTCCACACATTTTCCTTTCTTGTGAACGTGTCTCTTATTATTTTAGCAGAATTTAAACAGGATCTTATTGTCAGGAAGGGTAAGAAGTATAATTTTTAAATCTTTCGCTTTATCACACAAAGACAAGGTGAAAGAGGGATGGAAGTTTGCATGTTTTCAAAAGACAGTTGCTGGCCCTGCAAAAAGAAATGAAACCCAAAAAAGAAAACACATAAAAAACCTACAAAGCCCCAAACAGTCATTGCAACCATTTTAAATTTAAGGTCTTATGGTATTTAGTAATTTGGCATTATGAATAAAGAGGAAAATTATCATTGTTATCCATCAACTTCTCAATCATGCAGCCAGCATATAATATTTTCAAACTCTAATTGGAAGGGAGGAAGAAGGAGAAATTTACAATACACTGATGCATAGGAATTCTGGAAACCTGCTAAAAGTATGCAATGTGAAAATCCTCTAATGTTGATTAACATATTGATGCTGTTTTTTTTGCCAGGAACTCCTTCGTTCATTGTTCATTGTTCTCCATGACCAGGGGAATTAATTGTTTCTAAGCAATGCTAGGCATCACATTTGAATTTTATTTGTTTTTTTTCTCTAGATTTAATTTTCAAGACTGGTTTACTGTTTTGCTCATTAGCATCCATTTCACTACTTTCCGTACTTTAAAGATGTAGCATGAGGTTATCTGATATAGCTATGTATTATCTGGAACTTATCTAAAAAAGACTTGAGTGTGAAAGCCCCATCCTAATCTGATCTTTGATCTAAGGTAGAATCTTAATTCATAGTTCTTTATTATTAACAACGATTTTCAGATCAATCTCTTTCTGCTAAGTGTATAAATAATCAGTTTTTTAATCTCTCAAAGCCCTGTAGTAATTCTGTCGATTCTCTACTTACTTTCACTTGTTTTCCTACTGGCCAATTCCTATCCCAACTCATCTTTGTGAAATCATGCTATGTTATACATATTCAGTAGGGAGAAAGACATTCTAACATTCTGGTATCTATTCCCTGCTCCTAGAGTCTCAGTAGATGCATGAACTAACATCTGTATCATTATAGGTGAGCTTTATTTTGTGAGTTAGTATACATTTTTCTTTATGGATCATATTATAGCTAACCTTTATAGTAGTAAAAATTTGTTCAATAATGTAATAATCAATTCCACATTGCCAATGACTTGACATTATAGTGTCTGTTTCCAGTCTAGTGTAGATGGCAGTTCTCTGAGATACTTCTTTTGCATGGAGTCATCCAAAACCTTGAGTTTCAATATGTTGGAATTTCTGCTTTCAGTTTAGAGTCTTCATTGGGGTTTTAGTTCATTAAAGGTTTCAGTCCATAATCAGCTCTGAGGCAAGGATGACAGACAGGCATGGCAGAGCAGAAACAACATGACACACACAAGGCAGCAAAGATAACAAGAGAGAGATCTTGTGTAAGATAAGGGAACTCAGTTGGCAGTCTCAGATCAGAGTTGTAGTAGCACTGCCCTCTGCTGGTAGATTTCAGTGCCTGATTTCCTTTGTTGGGGTAAAACCTGTAGATTTGGGGCTGTGACTTTATAAGAATGAGAAATTTGTAGCTTGTGATGTGAAAGAGACAAAGTACCAGGACAAGTAATGCCAATGTCACTTCCAGACCAGAGGGCACCTCTAAAACAGGGAGTAGGGGTGGTCTGTAGCTTTGAAAATCAAGAGGGTGCAGGCCTGAGAGAAATTAGCATGAAATAGGCATATAGGCATGCCTGATATTAGTAACAGTGATGGTGGTGCTGGTGGTGTGTGTGTGTGTGCGTGTGTGTGTTTTGTGGTACTGGGAGTTGAACTCATAATTGGACTCACAGCCTTTGCACTGAGCTACACCCCAAGCCCTTTTTATTTTGTATTTCTGGGCAGGGTCTCACTCATTTGCCTTGTAATCATCTTGCCTCAGCCTCCCAGAGTGCTGGGATCATAGGCCTGCACCAGTATACCTGGCTTCAAATGTTATTTTAACTGAATTCTTTCACGGAGTATTGTTTACTTCCTTTTCCTTTTTGAATATTGATTAAAGTGAAAGATTTTCTCCTGTATTTCTAACCATGATGAACTGTTGAACTAGGAGCCACACACCTCAGGTGTGGCAAGTCTGGCCCAGTTTTCCAAGGGATTGTACTCCACCCCTGCAGTGTGGCTTCTGGGGTAAGTGCATGGGCTTTGCAGACAAACCTGGGTGTGAACCCCAGGTGACTTTGGGCAAGTTTGTAACAGGGACCCAGCAGCTGGGCCTGCAAGTCCCTGGTGGGTAACTGAGCAGGGTGAAGCTTGGCTTCTCAGCTTATATTTTATGTCTGTCTCCTTTATTAGTTTACAATTGTAGGTCAGATCCTTGCTCTGCATGTAGGCATATTAGTCGCATGAAGAGTGTTGTAGTACAAGGTTTATCAGCCCTAAGTTTACCTAGCCTGTGCCATTCCTCTTCAAGACTGAGGACACCAAGAGAACAGTAGCTAAAGTAATATTCAGGATTTGTAGGGACATCTGATTGCCAGTTTTTACAGTGGCCTTGTTCCAGGCCCCTGGAGAGATGCCTAGAAGCCTGTCATTATTCTAACCTGCAGCCACCTCACCTTCCAGAGCCTTGCAAACAGATCACCCGATGGTGAAGTCACCCTCCATGACATCAAGGCTGCCCCTAAATGAGAGTCACCTTCTCACAATGGCAACTCCTCGAGATGATATCTACCCAGACAACACTTGACCTGGGTTACCTACCCTGCCCACTGTGAACCCCAGCCCTTCTGTCTCCTACTCACTGCTATAAAAGCCCAAGGTTTCTGTCAGCCACCGAAGACAAATCTTAAATCTCTTTACCATGGCCATGTTTGTTAAAGCTCTTTGCTGCCCTTCTCTACTGCTTACCCCTTTTATTGGCATGTTGGGACTAGTGCCCAAGCCTGTTGTGTTGGAACCCCTGGAGCCAGAATTTCCATCCTACAAGTCCAGTAACAGTTTTGCTACAAAATGGGCATGTTAGTACCTATCTCAGTGCATGGCCTTGAGGACTTAAAAAGAAGAATAAAAAGTGTTGAGTTAGGTGTAGAGTCTCTTAGGAGGACTTGTTAAATACAGCTTCTGTTATTACTAAGTTAGGTGAAAAATTAGAGCAGAAAAGCTGATTCCTGAAATACAGCATAGAGTGTGGGAGTGAGTTGGGTTACACATGCTGCTGGACTTGCAGTGGGTTATGTTCCAATAAACCCATTGTAAGTTTAAAATATTCTAGGTCCAAAATACACTTCATACACCTGACCTGCCAACAACATAGCTTAGTCCAGCCTACCTTGAATGTGCGCAAAACACTTACATTAGCTTAGTTGGGAAAATCAGCTGACACAAAGCCTGTTTTATAAGGGTTGAATGTCTTATGTACCTAATTAAATACCTGTATCCAGTGCAGTGCACTGTAGCATGTTGTGGTTTCCTTGTGACCACTAGTTGGGAGCTGTAGCTCATTGATCTGCCAGCATCATGAGAGGATACTGCTGCATGAGGCTACCACATTGAAAAAGTAAAAACTTAAAGTACAGTCTCTACTTAATGCATATCATTTTCACACCATTGCAAAGTAGGAAAATTATAAGTTGATCCACTGTTTATGGTTTTGTGTTTTGTGCTAGAACAAATCCAGGGCCTTGCGCATGGTAAGCATGCAATGACTCAGGGAAAATCTGGATGCTCCAAACTCAACCAGTTTTCTGTCTTTACCCACAAAAGCTTTTATGGCTTTTTATTGATAAAAAGCTAAAGTTTAATAGTCATTGAAAAGACAGAGGACCTTCATGTCCTCCCTCCCCTGGCCCTACACAACCCACATGGGAAGCAGGAGGAGAGAGGACCCACATGCCCCCCTCCACTGTGCCACCACCTGCCTGGGCCGATGTGATGTGGCCCATGCAGGAGGGGAGAAGAGTGGCCAAACTCAAATCCTAGCTAGCTCTGCTCCTGGGATCTCCACAACACAGGTACATAAGGTCACAGCCACAGACAGACCTGATCAGAAACGAGAACAACACCCAGGAGGGGAGTTTCACTCCCACACTGAAGTGTTACTCCACCACAGAGTCCAGGTGAGTGATGACCAAGGACGAGCGTCTAGATTTTGGAAGTGGAATTCCATGTCTAAGTTTATTATCGCCCATAGCACCTAAACCCAATTCAAGGGACGCCTCAGGAAAATTTAAATCCATTAAGTATGCTATATATCTTCTACAATGTCGAAGGAGAAAGGAATTGAAGAAGTAATTTCAAAACTGCTAAAACTAAAAAAATGGAGCTTTCAATATTTTTACAATTTAAATATTGCTTTCAGTTGTTAAGCGAATATGACTTTGCTGTGTATATGTAAAAATACCTACTCACATCACTAAAATAGCTAGAGTGCAAGGTTCTTGGTACAGTTAAGCATAATTGTAAACTGGATTCAGAGACTCCTGGAGAGGCAACTAGATCACGGGGCACAGTTGGCATCAGTGGCTTCACCCACTGATGTTCAGAGCTGAGTGTGCTGTTAGGAGGTGGGGCATAGTTGGAAGAGGTGGCTCACTGGAAACTGGCCTCTAGAGCATGTTATCTTTTCAAACTGCTCTGTTTCCCAGCCACTGTAAAATGAGCAGCTTTGTTCCACTGTGCTCTTCCTCTATGGTGTTCCTTCCTTGGAGCCCTGAATTTTCTGAAAACTCTGAGCCAAATGAAACATCTCCTCCTTTAAGTAGTGGGTGTTGAGTATTGTGTCCGAGCAATGAGAAAGCTGACTGATGCAGTTCATATACTTTCAGCTCTCAAGTACTGTGACCGGGGTTGGCCATGTAGCTCAATTCAAAGCATGTCTCTGGGTTCTATCCCCTGAACCACCAAAATAACAAACACACATATACTAAAGCTTTGCTGTGTGTGTGCTAATGTACTGACCCCCCTGCAGAAAAATCTGAAAGAATGCCACCCTGTCACATTTCCTCATAGGTGCTAATGTCCCAGTATAGACTTGACACTAAATGCAGCCAGCTGACCACAGAAGGGTCACGTTTCTATGACACATGCGTGCCAGGGAGTGGTGACCCAGTGAGAAAGCTAGCCCCCACTAGCAGAGAAGTCCAGAGACTGCCCCACTGGGCCATAAGTCCCAGCATTCTAGGCTGCAGGAGTGGCATGCCCATGCTCTGCTCCGAGCATGCCCTGTCCCACTGCATGCCAAGTACAGGGCAATTGTACACCATTCCTGCAGTGTAGAGTCAGGCAGGTCTTCCAAGAAGTGCACATCTGTGGAAAGTCTCTCAGAAAATGACAGCAGCCACTTGGGGAATTTAAGTACTGTAATTGGACAAGTGACAGGAGAGATTTGGGAATTGAGGATGAGAAGCAGCCACTCCTCTAGTGAGGAGGAGATTCAGAGATAGCTGGAGGCAGCAGGGTGGATGTGGGTTTATGCTCCCCTTTCCATCAGAGCCCTGGTTCTTCCTTTACCTACAGGAACCCGGAAACAGTACTTTGGAGCTGGGGCGCCCTTCAGATAAGGCCATGTGCTTAGCATGCTTGAGCCCTGGGTTCATCCCCCTACCAAAAAATCAATTTAGTGTCTGGATAATCATTTTAAAATATTTTTGGCGCAGCTATCTACATATTGATCTATCTTGTTTCCTTAAATCAGGAATTAATAAAAAAATCAGCAATTAATTTCCACTGAAAATTGGGGCCCTCAAAGTCAGCCGTCTGTCTGGAGTTCCTGGTAATAATTGGTGGTACAAGCCAGACATGGTGGTGCATACCTGTAATTCCAGTTACTGGATAGGCTGAGTTGGGAGGATTGCAGTTTTTTAAAATTAATGAAGTATATTGGTACATTTTAGATATACATAAGGATCACATTCATCATAGAGAATTTGTACTTGTACATGTTGTATCTTGCTTCCTCTTTTTTCCCATTCCCCTCCCCTCCCTTCAACGCCTTTTCCCCTCTTTATTTACAAAAGCTTTGTTTTCATTTTTCCTTCTTTTCTTGTCTTTCTTTTCCCCTTCCTTTAGCTCTCTCTAGTTCCCCTTCCCATTTGAACATTTTCTTCCTATTTCACATTATCTATTATACGTTTTGGTCATTATTTACACTTTTGGTTTCTCACACCAGAGAAACAATGTAATATTTACACATGTGTGTCCAATTTATTTCACTTAGGAATATGGTCTCAAGGTGCATCCATTTAGCTAGAAATGTCTTGAGTTTATCCTTCTTTATGGCTGAGCAGTACTCCATTGTATAAAAAGATATCTTCTTTATCCAGTCTCCAGTTGATGGGCATTTGGGCTGTTTTCAAGTTTTAGCTATCACAAACTGTGCTGTTATGAACATGGGTGCACATATATCACTGTGGTATGATTCTTTTAATTCTTTGGGGAAGATCCCCAGGAGTGGAATAGCAGGGTCAAATGGGACTTCCAGCCCTAGTTCTTTGAGGTATCTCCATACTGATTTCCACAGTGGTTGCACCAGTCTACACTCCCACCAGCAGTTTTTACCCCACAGTTCCACCAGCATTTGTTATTTGCTGATTTTTTTTTGATAAAAGCCATTCTTTCTGCAGTGAGCTGGAATCTCAGCATTGTTTTAATTTGGATTTCTTGAATGATCAGTGATGTTGAACATTTTTTCATATATTTATTTTCCATTTTTACTTCTTCATCTGAGAAATGTGTGTTCATTTCACATGCCCATTTTTGGATTGGTTCTTTAAATTTGGAGAGGTCTGGTTTTTTTTTTTAGTTCTTTATATACTTTAGATATTAGACCTTCATCTGAGAAACAGCTGGCAAAATTTTTTCTCTACTCTGTTGGTTGTCTCTTCACTCTATTGGTGATTTCTTTTGGTGTGCAAAACCTTTTTAATAAGATGAGATCCCAGTTTTTGTGATATTTCCTGTGTGATCAGGATTTTGTTCATAAAGTCTTTGCCTACTCCTATGTCTTCAAGAGTTCTACCTATTCTTTTCCAGAAGATTTAGTGTTTCTGTTGTAATATTTAGATCTTTGATCCATTTAGATTTTAGTTTAGTGCATGGTGAGAGATAAGGATCTAGTTTTAGTCTTTGGCATGTGGAAAGCCAGTGTTTCCAGCACCGTTAGTTAAAGAGGCTATCTTTCTTCCAGTAAAGGTGGCTGAGTGTGCTTGGAGTAGTTTCTGCATCTTCTAATCTGTTCCCTTGATCCTCGGGTCTGTGTTTTTGCCAGTACCGTGATGTTTGAGGCCAGCTTGATCAACATTACAAGACCCTATCTCAAAAAGAGAAAAATAAGTTGCTGGTACACTTAACTGCTCAGGTGGATAAATGTGAGTTTTACAAAGGAATTCTAAGTAGTGTCTGTTTATAGTGTTTCTCCTTCCTCCAGGGTAAGGATAGACTATACCTGGGGGCTTGTGCTGAGAGGCCCGCCTGCTCCAGTGCCTGTCTGCAGCTTCCTGCAAATGGCTCCCCCCAGGCCCTTCTCCTGCAGAGGGGAATGCTCTAGTCACAGACTCTGCTATCTCACAGCTGTGCCCTCTCTCAGCCCAACTTCTTGTGTATGTTTGTTTTTTGTGGCTCCAGGGATTGAGCCTAGGAAGCACTGAGACTAAGCTATATCTCCAGGCCTTATTATTTTGAGATAGGGACTCACTAAGTTGCCCAGATCTGTGGCCTCAAACTTATGATCCTTCTGTCTCAGCCACCCAGAGTGCCACAGGCACTACCACACCTGGCTCATTTTTTTTTTTTGTACCAGGGATAGAACTCGGTACCTTGCGCTTTTGAAGCAGGCATGGCTTGTTTTTTAAAAATGCAAACCATTAAAACCCCCACAATCATATGCTGAGGAGTTATAGCCCTGTTTTGTTCCTGAAGCCCCTACCTAGCCCCTAAAGTCCCTGAAACATGGGGGCCCAGTGGTAGTGGGTCACTGTGGGATTGGAAAATCAGGCCTGAGTCCAAATTTTGGTTTGAACACAAGAAATGAGGTGTTGGGCAACGCAACCTCTCTGGATGTCTATCTTTTGCTTTCCTAAAACCCAAGGGAAAATGTACAGGTTTGTGAGGCTGTTTAATAAGAAAACATTGAAGAGCTCTCAAAGGGCTGGAGGTGTAACTCAGTGGTACCCCAAGCACATGCTGAGCATGAATGAGGCCATGGCTTCTATACCAGCAGCATTACAAAAAGAAGACCAAGCTTCCGTATTGTTAGTATGTAAAGAGTAATAACTTGCCCTAAAGCCAAGTATTTCTATTTGGGAGTAGCAGTTCTCAGATCATGTTGCAGAAGGAAAGCCAGGTATTGAGGAATTTAATGTTACCAAGATCACATTGTCTCGAGAAATACAACTGTCCTCTGAGTACTGTGTTTAATTTAAGCTAGATGAAAGTAAGAATATGCACTCACCATTTGTGTTATTCAAACATGAATATCAGACCTTCCATCGTACTCCCTGAAAGAAACAGGTAGTATGTTTTTGTTTTTGTTTTTTTTTTAAGAGATGGGGTCTCACTATGTTGTGGGGACAGGTTCCAAACTCCTGAGCTTAATTGATCCTCCTGCCTCAGCCTCCTGAGTAGCTGAGACTACAGATGTGTTCCACTGCACAGCTAAGGAGCTGTATTTGTCTTGTTTACATATTTGGCTTGAAGCCTTGGTATTTATATCAGGGGATCACTGTAGGACCCCCCCTCAAGGGAGTCCTGTCTGCCCCAGGTTAGGAGAAGCCCTGTTTGAAAGCTTGCTAAGTGAAGAGTACATTTAATATAGGAAATATTTCTGTCCCTGCCTCATGTCTGGATCTTCTTGGAACTCCAAAGGCCAGCCCTTTTACATTATAAATTCAAGATGCCACTTGGCTTCCATGGGTCCACGTAGAAGTCACTTGCAGCTCATTATTTTCAGTCCCAGGGATTGAACTCAAGCAGTTCTGAGCTACATGCCTACCCCTTTGTTTTAATTTCATTTTGAAACAAGGAAAGTCTTGCTAAGTTTCAAAGGGAGTCGTTGAACTCAAGAGCCGCCTCCCTCAACTTCCCAAATAGATGGAATTACAAGCACGCACCACCATGCCCGGCTGAAGGAGCTCCTTGTTATTATTGTCACTTAACTTCTGTAGGGGATGACAGCCCGTTCCTCAGGCTTGTTGGGTAGGAGGTCCTGAAAACATCCCTGTGGACCAGCAGCATATCATCTCTCTCCAAGAATTGGACGCATTATGTCTAGAAAACAACAACCTGGAGAAAAAGAAAAAAAGCTCCAAGAATTAAAAAGCGGCAACAGAAAACCTAGAAAGCACAGAGAAACTGAAAAGGACAATGGGGGAAAAAAAGGACAGTGCAGGGAAAAACAGTGAAGCACAAAGAGTTGGCAGCTGCAGGGACAAGCAATAGAATGAGGTGGAAGTGCTAGCCTCGTGAAAAGCCCAGGGTTGTGGGGTTTTACCCTGAAAGTGACTCCTTCCACTTGACAGGTTAGACTTGGAGAAGAAATCCAGTGCAGCACCCACCATATTTGAGAGTGGTAGACCAGGAGCCATTTTGTGAAGTTAACTGTTTAAGACTAAGCTACTCCAGGAACTAGAAGCCACAGAACAACGCCACTTCAGGATTTCTGGGGTCACCCTACCAGAGTGTCTGGCTGAAAGACAGCCAAGAGAGACAGTTGTGAAGCTGGTGTGGGCTACACATAGACCCCTGAAGAAATGTGAGCAGCTGTGAGATTCTGCTGGCAACAACATGGTAGTTTTTCCCTCGGTTGGTGAGTAGTCAGGCAGGTCATGTGTGATTCTCAGAGGGGGCTGGGTCTGTTGTTGTTGGGTGGAATACTGTAGAAATCTAGTAAGTCCATTTGTTCAAAGGTGTGGTTCACCTCTGATATTTCTTTCTTGATTTTTTTTCTGTCGAGTTGATCCATTTGTGAGAGTAAGGTATTAAGGTCTCACCATCGTAATTGTGCTGTTTATCTGATGTTTTATCTGGCAGTATTTGTTTTGTGAAGTTGGATGCACCAGTGTTTGGTACATAAATATTTATAATTCTTACCTCCTCGTGTTGAATTGTACCCTTAACCAATTTATAGTGACCTTCTATGCCTCTTCTGATCAGTTTTGTCTTAAAGTTAGTTCACTTTCAAAAAAAATAGCTACTCCTGCTTGTTTTCAGGCATCCCTTGCATAGAATATTGTTTTCTATCCTTTGGTTTTTAGTCTGAATTTACTTTTGGATTAAATGTGTTTCTTGTATATGGAATACTATTGGGCTTTGCTTGTTGATCCATTCTGCCAATCTGTGCCTTTTCTTGGGGAGTTGAGAACATTTATATTGAGAGTTATTGCTGAAAATTATCGACTTACACCTATCATTGAACTATTTTCATGTTGCTGATTCCTTTTTTCCCCTGCTGCTTAACTCCCAAACCTGACTGTTGTATTCATTCCATTAGACAGTTTGGCATTGTTGACATCATTGTTTTTTCTTTTTTTTAAAAAATGAAAATTATTGGTACATTTTAGGTGTGCAATATAATTACATGCATCATTGTAAATTTGCACCTTTACATAGTCTCTCTTGGTTCTTATTTTTCACCCTTGCCCAGCCCTCCCTTCATGCCCTCCATCCCTCCCTATTTACAAAGATTTTGTTCCTATTTTTCCATTTTCTCATATTAATTCCATTCCCTTCTATCCTTTCCCCTACCCCTCCACTTCCGCTTCCCCTTTGCCCCTTTTCTTCCTATTTCACATTACCTATTATACCTTTTAGTCCTTATTTACACTTTCAGTTTCTCACACTAGAGAAACTATTCAGTATTTAAACATGTGTGTCAAATTTATTTCACTTAAGAGTATCGCCTCAATGTGCATTCATTTAGCTATAAGTGTCTCCAGTTTCTCATTTTTATGGCTGAGTAGTACTCCATTTTATTAAAAAAATGCCACATTTTCTTTATCCAGTCTCCAGTTGATGGGCATTGAGGCTGCTTCCAAGTTTTAGCTATTACAAATTGTACTGCTATGAACATGGCTGCACATATATCACTATGGTATGATTCTTCTAATTCTTTGGGGAAGATACCCAACAGAGTACTTGGGTCAAATGGGACTTCCAGTCCTAGGTCTTTGAGGTATCTCCATACTGATTTCCACAGTGGTTGCACCAGTCTACACTCCCACCAACAGTGGAGCAGAGTTCCTCTTTCCCCACAGCACCTGCTATTGGTTGATTTCATGATAGCAGCCATTCTTTCTGGAGTGAAGTAGAATCTCAGCATTGTTTTTATTTGCATCTCTGTAATGACCAGTGATGTTGAACATTTTTACGTATGTTTATTTGCTATTTCTACTTCTTTGTCTGAGAAATGTCTGTTCATTTCAGATGTCCATTTTTGGATTGGGTCTTTAAATTTGGGACGTCTGATTTTTTAAAGTTCTTTATATATTCTAGATAGTAGACCTTTGTCTGAGGAACAGCAGGTGAAAATTTTTTTCCACATTGTGGGTTGTCTCTTCACACTGTTGGTGGTTTCTCTTGCTGTGCAGAAGCTTTTTAATAAGAAGAGATCCCACTTGTTGATTGTTTGTGATAGTTCACAGGCAATTGAGTTTTGGTTCATAAAATCTTTTCCTACACCAATGTCTTCAAGAGTTCTTCCTAACCTCTGTTTCAGCCGGTTCAGCGTTTCTGTTTTAATATTTAGATCTTTAATCCGTTTCAATTTTAGCTTAGTGCATGGTGAGAGATAGGTATAGTTTTAATCTTTGGCAAGTTGAAACCCAATTTTTCCAGCACCATTTATTAAAGAGGCTATCTTTACTCTAGTGAGGGTATTGGGATCCTTTGTCGTAGATGAGGTGAGTGAGTGTGTCTGGATTGTTTCTGCATCTTCTAATCTGTTCCACTGGTCTTCAGGTCTGGTTTTTTTTTTTTTTTTTTTGGCAGTACCATGTTTTTATCACAGTAGCTTTGTACTATAGTTTCAAGCTGGGGGTTGTGATACCACCTGCTATGTTTCTGTTACCTAGAATTGCTTTTGGTATTCTAGGTCTCTTCTTGTTCCAAATGAATTTTTGGATTGTTTTCTCAAGGTCCGGGAAGTATGCTTCTGGAATTTCAATTGGGATTGCATTGAATCTATATAGCAGTTTTGGAAGTATGGCCATTTTCACTATGTTCACCCTTCCTACCCAGGAGCAGGGGTGTCTTTCCATTTTCTGATATCATCTTCAATCTCTGTTTTCAGAGTGCTATAGTTTTCAGAGAAGAGGTCTTTGATTTCTTTTGTTAGGATGATTCCTAGGTATTTCAGTTTTTTAAATGCTTTTGTGAAAGGAATTGTTTGCCCTATTTCTCCCTCAGTGAGGCTGCTGTTCATGTAGAGCAAAGCAGTTGATTTTTGTGTGTTGACCTCGTATCCAGCCTCTTTACTGAATTTGGTTATTAAGTGTAGAAGACTTTTGGTGAAGTTCTTGGGGGTTCTATATAGAGTATCATGTCATCTGCAAATAATGACAATTTGACTTCTACATTTCCTATCTTTATTCCTTTTATTTCTTTGTCTTATCTAATTGTCGTGTTTAATGTTTCCAAGACTAATTGAACAGGAGTGTTGATAGTGGACATCCTTGTCTTGCTCCTGATTTTAGTGTGAAGGATTTCAGTTTTTGGCCATTTAGTATGATATTGGCTGTTGGTTTTTCATAGATGGCTTCTACCAGATTGAGGTAGAGACCGTGAATTCCAATTTTTTGTAGAGTTTTAAATCATAAACATGTGTTGGATTTTGTCAAATGCTTTTTCTGCACCTATTGAGATGATCATATGGTTTTTGTCCTTGGATTTATTGATATAGTGTATTACACTTATTGATTTGCATATGTTGAAACATCCCTGTGTCCCTGGGAGGAATCCTGCTTGGTCAGGGTGTATGATCTTCTTGATGATCTTCTGCATTCTGTTTGCCAGTATCTTATTAAGAATTTTTGCATCTATGTTCATTAGTGAGATTGGCCTATAGTTCTCTTTTTCAGTTGGTTCTTTCTCTGCTTTTGGGATCAAGGTGATGCTTGCTTCAAGGAATGAATTCAGGAATATTGCTTCCCTTTCAATTTCATTGAAGAGTTTAAACGGTAGTGGCAGTAATTCCTCTCTAAATGTCTTGCAGAATTCGGCAGTGAAGCCATCAGGACCTGGACTTTTCTTAGTTGGTAAGTTTTTAATTATGTCTTCAATTTCATTTATTGATATTGCATTGTTTAGAATTTTTAGGTCTTCTTCGTTCAACTGTGGTAATTCATATGTATCTAGGAATCTGTCCATTTCTTCTGTTTTGTCCATCTTATTGGCATATACGTTCTCAAAGTAGGTATTGATAATCCTCTGGATTTCTGCTGGGTCCATTGTAACTTCATCCTTTTCATTCCTAATTGCATGGATTTGAGCCTTTCCTTTTACTGATAGGGTTAGCTAAGGGTTTGTCAATTTGGTTTATTCTTTTGAAGAATCAACTCTTGGCTTCATTGATTTTTTGTGTCATTCTCTTAGTCTCCATTGCATTGATTTCGCTCTGACCTTTATAATTTCCTCCCTTGTATGAGCTTTGGGTTGGTCCTGCTCTTGTTTTTCTAGAAGCCTGAGGTTCAGCATCAGGTTGTTTAATTGGGCCCGCTATGTTTTCCTAATATGAGTATTCACTGCTATGAATTTCCCTAGTAAGACTGCTTTCATTGTGTTGCATAAATGCCAATATGTTGTATTATCATTGTCATTTAATTGTAGGAGCTGTCTGATTTCTTCTTTAATTTCCTCTGGGACCCATTGGTTATTCAGAAGTGTGTTGTTCGATTTCCACATGTTTATGAAATTTTTTGAGTTTCTTTTGCTATGGATCTCCAATTTCATCGCACTATGGTGTGATAATATACAGGGGATAACTTCAATTCCTTTGCACTTACTTAAACATGTTCTATGTGTGAGTATGTGTTCTATTTTGGAGAATGACCGTGTGCAGCTCAAAACAATCTGTATTCTAATTTTGTGGGGTGGAACATTCTGTAAACATCTGTTAAGTTCATTTCTTCAAGAGTGTGATTGAGTTCTAATATTTCATTGTTCATTTTTGTTCAGTTGATTTATCTATTTGTGACAGTGGCATATTGCAGTCCCCCACTACAATTGTATTAGTGCTTATTTAATTTTTCATGTCCATTAGTATTTTTTTATAGAGTTGGGCACACTAGTGTTTGGTGCATAGATATTTATGACTGTCATCTCTTCCTCTTGGATTGTTCCCTTTATAAGAATGTAGTGTCCTTCTTTGTCTCGCTTAGTCAGTGTTGGCTTGAAATCCATTTGATCTGCAAATAGGATAGCTACTCCTGCTTTTTTTCGGGTTCCTGTTGCATGTAGTATTTTTTTCCACCCTTTAACTTTTTTTTTTGTATTAAATTCTTTTATTGGTACATTGTAGGTATACAACACAATTACATTTCTCATTGGGAACTTGTACCTTTACATAATGCATCTTGGTTCTTATTTTTCCCCATTCCTAGCCCTCCCTTCATGCCCGCCACCCTTCCCTATTTACAAAGACTTTATTTCCAATTTTTCCATTTCTCATCATTTTTCCTTTCCCTTCTTTCCTTTCCCCTGCCCTTCCCTACCCCTTTGGACCTTTTCTTCCTATTTTACATTATCAATTATTCATTCTAATCATTGGTACATTTTAGGGATACAATATAATGACATTCATCATTGGAAATTTGCACCTTTACATAGTCTCTCTTGGTTCTTATTTTTCACCCTTGCCCAGCCCTCCCTTCAACCCCTCCAGTCCTCCCTATTTACAAAGATTTTGTTCTTATTTTTCCATTTTCTCATATTAATCCCATTCCCTTCTATCCTTTCCCCTAGCCCCCCCACTTCCTTCCCCTTTGCCCCTTTTCTTCCTATTTCACATGACCTATTATACATTTAGTCCTTATTTACACTTTCAGTTTCTCACACCAGAGAAACTATTCGGTATTCACACATGTGTGTCCTATTTATTTCACTTAAGAGTATTGCCTCAATGTGCATCCACTTAGCTATAAATGTCTCTAATTTCTCATTTTTTATGGCTGAGTAGTACTCCATTTTATAAAAAAACACATTTTCTTTATCCAGTCTCCAGTTGATGGGCCTTTGGGCTGTTTCCAAGTTTTAGCTATTACAAACTGTGCTGCTATGAACATGGGCGCACATATATCATTGTGGTACGATTCTTTAAATTCTTTGGGGAAGATCCCCAGCAGTGGAATAGCGGGGTCAAATGGGACTTCCAGTCCTAGTTCTTTGAGGTATCTCCATACTGATTTCAACAGTGGTTGCACCAGTCTACACTCCCACCAGCAGTGGAGCAGGGTTCCTCTTTCCCCACAGCCCCGCCAGCATTTGTTCTTGGTTGATTTCATGATAGCAGCCATTCTTTCTGGAGTGAAGTGGAATCTCAGCGTTGTTTTCATTTGCATCTCTCAAATGACCAGTGATGTAGAACATTTTTTCATGTATTTATTTGCTATTTCTACTTCTTTGTCTGAGAAATGTCTGTTCATTTCAGATGCCCATTTTTGGATTGGGTCTTTAAATTTGGGAGGTCTGATCTTTTTAAGTTCTTTATAGATTCGAGATAGTAGACCTTTGTCTGAGGAAGAGCAGGTGAAGATTTTTTCCCACATTGTGGGTTGCCTCTTCACACTGTTGGTGGTTTCTCTTGCTGTGCAGAAGCTTTTTAATAAGAAGAGATCCCATTTGTTGATGGTTTGTGCTAGTTCACGAGCAACTGAGGTTTTGTTCATAAAATCTTTTCCTACACTGATGTCTTCAAGGGTTCTACCTAACCTCTGTTCCAACTGGTTCAAAGTTTCTATTTTAATATTTAGATCTTTAACCCATTTTGATTTTAGTTTAGTGCATGGTGAGAGATATAGGTCTAGTTTTAATCTTTGGCAAGTTGAAGCCCAATTTTTCCAGCACCATTTATTAAAGAGGCTATCTTTCCTCCAGTGAGGGTGTTTGGCTCCTTTGTCAAAGATGACATGGCTGAGTGTGTCTGGCGTTGTTTCTGCATCTTCTAATCTGTTCCACTGGTCCTCAAGTCTGTTTCTTTGCCAGTACCATGCTGTTTTTATCACAGTAGCTTTGTAGTAGAGTTGCAGGTTGGGGATTGTGATACCCCCTGCCATGTCTCTGTTACCTAGAATTGCTTTTGCTATTCTGGGTCTCTTCTTGTTCCAAATGAAGTTTTGGATTGTTTTCTCTTGGTCTATGAAGTATGCTGTTGGGATCTCAATTGGAATTGTATTAAATCTATATAGCAGTTTTGGAAATATGGCCATTTTCACTATATTAATCCTTCCTACCCAGGGGCAGGGGATGTCTGTCCATTTTCTGATATCGTCTTCAATCTCTCTTTTCAGAGTGCCATAGTTTTCAGAGAAGAGGTCTTTGATTTCTTTCATTAGGATGATTCCTAGGTATTTCAGTTTTTTGGATGGTATTGTGAAAGGAATTATTTTCCCTATTTCTCTCTCAGTGAGTCTGTCATTGGTGTAGAGGAAAGCTATTGATTTTTGTGTGTTGACCTTGTAACCAGCTACTTGACTGAATTTGGTTATTAAGTCTAGAAGACTTTTGGTGGAGTTCTTGGGGTCTTCTATATAGAGTATCATGTCATCTGCAAATAATGACAATTTGACTTCTTCATTACCTACCTTTATTCCTTTTATTTCTTTCTCTTGTCTAATTGCTGTGGCTAATGTTTCCAGAACTATATTGAACAAGAGTGGTGATAGTGGACATCCTTCTCTTGTTTCTGATTTTAGTGTGAAGGATTTCAGTTTTTGACCATTTAGTATGATATTGGCTGTTGGTTTTTCATAGGTGGTTTCTATCAGTTTGAGTTAGAGACCATCTATTCCAATTTTTTGTAGGGTTTTTGTCATAAATGCATGTTGGATTTTGTCAAATGCTTTTTCTGCATCTATGGAGATAATCATATGTTTTTTGTCCTTGGCTCTATTGATATAGTGTATTACATTGATTGATTTTCATATATTGATCCATCCCTGCATCCCTGGGATGAATCCCACTTGATCAGGGTGTATGATCTTCTTGATGATCTTCCGCATTCTGTTTGTCAGTATCTTATTAAGGATTTTTGCATCTATGTTCATTAGTGAGATTAGCATATAGTTCTCTTTTTCAGTTGGGTCTTTCTCTGCTTTTGGGATCAAGGTGATGCTTGCTTCCAGGAATGAATTTGCAAGTATTGCTTCCCTTTCAATTTCATTGAAGAGTTTAAACAGTAGTTGCAGCAGTTCCTCTCTAAATGTCTTGTAGAATTCAGCAGTGAAGCTATCAGGGCCCAGGCTTTTCTTAGTTGATAAGTTTTTAATTACATTTTCAATTTCATTGGTTGATGTTGGGTTGTTCAGAATTTTTAGGTCTTCTTTGTTCAACTTTGGTAATTCATATGTATCTAGGAATCTGTTCATTTCTTCTGTGTTGTCCATCTTATTGGCGTATAGGTTCTGGAAGTAGGTATTGATGATCCTCTGGATTTCTGCTGGGTCTGTTGTAATTTCACCCTTTTCATTCCTAATTGGGTGGATCTGGGCCTTTTCTTTCCTTTTTCTGACAAGGTTGGCTAAAGTTTTGTCAATTTTGTTGATTCTTTCGAAGAACCAACTCTTGGCTTCATCGATTTTTTTGTATCATTCTCTTAGTCTCCATTGCATTGATTTCTCCTCTGATCTTTATAATTTCCTCCCTTGTATGAGCTTTGCAGTTGTCCTGCTCTTCTTTTTCTAGAAGCCTGAGGTTCAGCATCAGGTTGTTTAATTGGGCTTGTTCTGTTTTCCTAATATGCCTGTTCACTGTTATGAATTTCCCTCATAAGACTGATTTCATTGTGCCCCATAGATTCTGATATGTTGTATTGTCATTGTCATTTAATTGAAGTAACTGTCTGATTTCTTCTTTAATTTCCTCTGTGACCCATTGGTTATTCAGAAGTGTGTTGTTCGATTTCCACATGTATATGAAATTTTTTGAGTTTCTTTTGCTATGGATCTCCAATTTCATCGCACTATGGTGTGATAATATACAGGGGATAACTTCAATTCCTTTGCACTTACTTAAACATGTTCTATGTGTGAGTATGTGGTCTATTTTGGAGAATGACCCATGTGCAGCTGAGAAGAATGTGTATTCTGATTTTGTGGGGTGGAAGACTTTGTAAACATCTCTTAAGTTCATTTGTTCAAGAGTTCGATTGAGTTCTAGTATTTCATTACTTATTTTTAGTCTAGTTGATCTATGTATTTGTGACAGTGGGGTGTTGAGGTCCCCCACTACAATTGTATTAGTGCATATATGACTTTTCATGTCCGTTAGTATTTGTTTTATATAGTTGGTTGCAGTAGTGTTTGGTGCATAGATATTTATGATTGTCATGTTTTCCTGTTGTATTCTTCCCTTTACAAGGATGTAGTGTCCTTCTTCGTCTCTCTTAATCAGTGTTGGTTTGAAATCTACTTGATCTGGAAAGAGGATAGCTACTCCTCCTTTTTTTCGGGTTCCTGTCCCATGCAGTATTGTTTTCCACCCTTTAACTTTCAGTCTATGAGTTTCCTTTTGAATTAAGTGTGTTTCTTGTATGCAGCATATTGTTGGATTTTGCTTCTTGACCCATTCTGACAGTCTATTTCTTTTGATTGGTGAATTGAGACCATTAACGTTGATGGTTATAACTGAAACGTATTGACTTGTCATTGCCATGACTTTTTCTTTTTGTTGGGTTCTCCCCCTTTACATTTAATTTCTTGTCATGCCAGATGGGTTCATTCTGCTTTGCTTCCTGGGGTTGTGATCCTCAATGTCTGTTCCTAGGATATTGTGTAAAATTCTTTGGAGTGCTGGTTTGGTATTCACGAAGTTCCTAAGGTGCTCTTTGTCATGAAAGTATCTTATTTCTCCATCCATTTTGAAAGATAGTTTTGCAGGGCACATCAATCTGGGTTGGAGGCTGTTTTCTTTTAGGGCTTGGAATATGTCACTCCAAGCTCTTCTTGCCTTGATGGTTTGTATTGAGAAGTCTGCTGTGATTCTCATGGGCTTCCCTTTGTATGTGATTTGTTTCTTTTCTCTGACTGCTTGGAGAACTTTGTTCTTCTGTTGTGTTTCTGGAATCTTAACAATTATATGCCTATGTGTAGATTTTTTTTTGATCAAGGCTATTTGGAGTCCTATATGCCTCACTTATCTGTATGTCAAGCTCTTTTCCCCTGCTTGGGAAGTTTTCTGCCATTATTTCTGTGAAGAGATTTTTTATGTTATCTTCACTCTCTCCTGTTTCTTCATTGAGCCCAATCAGTCTTATGTTATTCTTCTTTGCATCATCTAGCAGCTGCTGGATTGATTTCTCATGTTCCCTTATAATTTCGAAGCAATTTTTCTTTTCCTGGTCACTAATTGCAATCTTATCTTCTATATCTGAAATTGTGTTCTCACATTGGCTCATTCTGCTGTGTAGACTTTCAGTGGAGTTTTTCGTGTCCTGGAAATCTATTTGCATCTGTTTTATGGATTCCATTAGTTTCTTATGTTGGGATTCCATCATGTTCCTGAGCTCCTCTCTAGATTTATTAATCATGTCTTGCACTAGGGGCACAATTTCTCCTGTTATCTGAGAAATTATTTCTGATTTCATTTTTTCTAGATCCCCTTTTGTTGCCAGTTCAGTGGGTCCAGATGGTTGAGTATCAGAGGGTTCCATCTCATTTCCCTTTGGGGTTGCTGTAGGTGATCTGGGAGTCTGGTTTTGAGACTTATTTACATGTTTTCTCATTTCAACTGGGGCGGGGGGCTGTTAGCGCCTGCAGGGATTACCTCCTCTGAGCTGGGTGAGGTGGGACAGGGGCCAGGAGCAGCGGTAGGGATGGTGACCCAAAAGCCCTTTCCTGTGGGCTGGGAGCAGCCGGAGGGATGGTGGCCGGGAAACCCCTTCCTCTGGACCAGGAGCCGTTGGGATGGTGGCTCAGAAGCCCCTCCCTCTGGGCCGGGAGAGGTGGGAGGGATGGTGGCCCAGAAGCCCCTTCCTCTGCGCCAGGAGCAGCGGGACAGAAGGTGGCCCAAAAGCCCTTTCCTCTGGTCTGGGAGCAGCAGGAGGCATGGTGACCAGGAAGCCCCTTCCTCTGGACGAGGAGCAGTGGGACGACGGCTTAGAAGCCCCTACCTCTGGACCAGGAACTGTGGGACTCAGTACCTTGGTCTGGTGGTCTGGTGTCCTCTGCGTCTTTGTAGTGTGGAATCAGGTGGCTGCATCGGGGTGATTCGGCGTCTTCCGTGTGACTCAGGACCCCGGTAGAGCGTGCACAGACCTGCCTGTCTGCAGCAGGCTGACTCGGCGTGTGTTCCATGGGACTGGGGACCTCAGTAGGGTGTGGGCAGACCCGCCTGTCTGCAGCGGGCTGATTCGGCACACTCCATGCAACTCAGGACCTTGGTAGGGCATGGGCAGACCTGCCCGTCTGCAGCGGGGTGATTAGGCGTCTCTCCACCCTTTAACTTTAAGTCTATGAGTTTCTTTTTGAAGTAAGTGTGTTTCTTGTATGCAGCATATTGTTGGATCTTAGTTCTTGACCCATTCTGCTAGTCTATTTCTTTTGATTGGCGAATTGAGACCATGAACATTGATGGTTATAACTGATACTTATTGACTTATCCTTGTCATGACTTTTTCTTTTTTTAAAATTCTCCTTCTTTGCTTTAATTCCTTGTCATGCCTGATGGATTCATTCTGCTGGGCTTACTGGGGTTGTGATCCTTGTTTTGTTTTTCTAGGATATTGTGTAAAATGTTTTGGAGTGCTGGTTTGGTATTCATGAAGTTCCTAAGGCAGTCTTTGTCATGAAGGTATCTTATTTCTCCATGAAATTTGAAAGATAGTTTTGCAGGGTACATCAATCTGGGTTGGAGGCTGTTTGCCTTTAGGGCTGAAATATGTCACTTCAAACTTTTCTTGCCTTGAGGGTTTGCATTGAGAAGTCTGCTGTGATTCTGATGGGCATTCCTTTTTATGTAATTTGTTTCTTTTCTCTGAGTGCTTATAGAATTTTGTTCTTCAGTTGGGTTTCTGGAATCTTAAGTATTATATGCCTATGTGTAGTTTTTTTTTTTTTTTTATCAAGGCTAGTTGGAGTCCTCTATGCCTCACTTATCTGTGTGTCAGGTTCTTTTCCCCTGCTTGGGAAGTTTTGTGCCTTCACTTCTGTGAACAGATTTTTAATGTTCTCTGCACTCTCTCCTGTTTCTTCTTTGACTCTGATCAGCCTTATGTTACTCTTGTTTGCATCATCTAGCAGCTGCTGGATTGATTTCTGGTGGTCCCTTACTATTTCAAAAAAATTTTTCTTTTCCTGGTCACTAATTGCAATCTTATCTTCTATATCTGAAATTCTGCCCTCACATTGGTTCATTCTGCTGTGTAAACTTTCAATGGAGTTTTTAATCACCTGGAAATCTGTTTGCATCTGTTTTATGGATTCCATTTGTTTCCTATGTTGGGATTCCATCATGTTCCTCAGCTCCTCTATTTTCTTATCTGTGGCCTCTCTAGATTTATTAATTATGCCTTGCACTATGAACACAGTCTCTGCTGTTATCTGAGAAATTATTTCTGATTTCATTTTTTCCAGATCCTCTTTTGTTGCCAGATCAGGGAGTCCAGGTGGTTGAATATCAGAGTGTTCCATCTCATTTCCCTTTAGGGTTGCTTTAGGTGATCTGGAAGTCTGATTTTGAAACTTCTTTACGTGTCTTCTCATTTCAGTGTGTGTGGGGTGCTGCCCCTGCAGCTTACCTCCTTGATGCTGGGCACGGTAGTACAGTGGCCCAGAAGTTTCCTTAGCTCTGGTGGCAGCTCTGCTCCTTGGTGCGCTGGGGGCCATCATTGTCTTTTTCTAGGATATTCTTGAAAATTTTTTAAAGTGCTGTTTTGGCCATGAATTTCTTATGGCACTCTTTGTCATGGAAAAACTTCATTTCTCCATCAATTTTGACAGATAGTTTTTCAGGGTATATCACTCTGGATTGGAAATTGTTTTCTCTTAGGGCTTGGAACTCTTCACTCTGAACTCTCCTGCCCTTTAAGATTTCTGTTGAGAAGGCTGCCATAATTCTAATGGGTTTACCTTTGTAAGAGATTTTTAAAAATTTTTCTCTACTAGCTATTTAGAGTCTGTCTTTGTGTTCAACCTCAGAGATTTTGACTATAATGTGTCCTGGAGAAAATTTCTCCTCACCATAGCTATTTGGAGTTCTATATACCTTGGTTATCTCTGTGTTAAATTCTTTCCCTATATTTAGAAAGTTTTCTGCTATTACTTTTGTTCACAAATTTTTATGCCATTTGTGCTATCTTTTGATTTTGCATAAATTCAAATTAATCTTCGATTAGTCTTCTTTGAGTGAACTAGCAACTGATGGATCATTTTTCCATGTTTTCTTGCTGTTTTTTTAAGGCATCTCTGCGTATATGATCACTTACATCATCCCTGTGTTCTATTTCCGATACTATGTCTTCACATTGTTCATTTCTGTTGCCCATATTTTCAGAATTTTTTTTGTCTCCTACATTTCTGTTTGGTAACTTTTCATGGACTCTCTTTATTTGCAAAAGTGGTCGTTCATGTTTTGTATCATTTTGTTTAGCTCAGTTAGTTTTTTAATTAGTGTCTTCTATAAGCTCACTGATTATTTTGTTTATTTAGTCTGTTATTTGTTTAGTTATATTATCTTTGAGCTCTCTGAACACCTTATTCATCTGGATTCTTTTTCTACTCCAGAAATCCTGAAGAATAGTTGTTCTGTAGCTCAGTCCTAAATAATTAACCCCTTCCCCAAATGGCTCTTTTTTAAGCCCTCTCAAATATGATGGGTGCTGTACTGGATTTATTCTCCAACTCTAGCCTGTCATGTAGAAGGCGTTGGTCATTTTCAGAGTAAAACCCCGTACTGTATTTGCAGTTCGTCATAATCATGGGCTTTCCTTGGGGCTAGCACTGTCATCCTGGTCCATTGTTTCTCCTGGGGTTGCTAAGGTTTAAATTCTATCAGCTGAGACAGGTCCTCTTCCCCAGGAGGCAGGGTTCCTTTCCAGAATGTTTTGTTCTTTTCTCTGGATTGTGCTCCATTTCTCCAGCTTCTATGTAGTTGCAAGCTTTCTGGTCAGCTCCCTCCCAATTGTAGGAAATCTAAATCTTGCTCGAGTTGTTTTTTTACAGGTGTCTTCAATCCAGGTCCAGAGAGGCTGTATTTTGCTGCAACTCTCTACTGTGCTGTATTCAATCCAATTTTTGTCTTATTTCTGTACTCCATTACTGTTTTAAAGAAACTATAGCAAAGATAGTCACATTCTGAGGTACTGGATGAAATCTGTCATATGAATATGGAGGTGAGGGAACAAAATTCAGTCCATAAAAATAACCAGTGGAACACAGGACATATCAAAAAACAAAGTAGAAAGTACTTTGGAATGTACAAAGCCAAAAATGTACATCATTAGGGCTTGGACTGCAGCTCTGTTGGTAAAGCTCTTGCCTAGAATATATGAGGCCCTGAGTATGATCCCTACCTCTGCAAAAAATAAAGGAAAAGAAACAAAAATCATATCACAAAATTTATGGGATGCAGAGAAAGCAACATTCAGAAATTTAGAGCTATGAAGCCTACATTTAAAAGAAAACGTGATCTCAAACAATAGCCTAGTCTTCAAGATTTAGGGATTACAACAAGAGCAAGCCAACCCAAAATGTGAATAAAGAAGGGTGGAATACTAAAGGTTAAACTGGAAAGAATGAAATAGAGAATAAAATGAATAGAGAAAATGACACAAGGAAACGTGTATTTTGAAAGGATCAGCAAAATTGAAACATCTTTAGCTAGACTTAAGCTAAGAGAGAGAAGCCCAATATTACCAAAATCCTTCTTAAAAGCTGTATGGTGTATGATAATAGATATCATATTCTGGAGAAGGCAAAATAATAGGCAGGAGAAAAGATCACTTACAGTTTTTTGTGGAAGGGGAAGGGAATAAAGGTTGACTGGGTGAAAGCAGGAAATTGATTTTCTATGATACTGTAATTGTGATTGCTTGAAATTATCCATTTCTCAAAACTCACTGCACTAGACAATGAGGTAATTGTAGGCTCTTTCAAACCCTGAAAAGTATGGTGTAAGGAGGAATGGTTTTAAAATCACTTTGTGTAAGCCACCAATGCAATTCCAAGTTGTGGCAAGGAGAATGCAGAATGTTTCTCAGCACTCCCGCCATACATGAACCTTGGGGGTTAGGGGCAGGCACACTGCAAGATGCTTCTTGGAAATTCATTGGGTCCTCTGGATTCTTCTTCTTCTTCTTCGTCGTCGTCGTCGTCGTCGTCGTCGTCGTCGTCGTCGTCGTCGTCGTCGTCTTCTTCTTCTTCTTCTTCTTCTTCTTCTTCTTCTTCTTCTTCTTCTTCTTCTTCTTCTTCGGCTTCGGCTTCCTCTTCCTCTTCCTCTTCTTCCTTTTCTTTTGTACCAGGGATCAAACTCAGGATCTTGCACTTGCCAGGAAGGCATGGCACTACTGAGCCCCATCCCCCACCCTCATTGAGTCTTCTGGAAGGACTCTCCCTCACAGAGTTTGGGTGCAGAGTGGTAGTCTTGGAGGTTGTCCTGGAGTGTGTCTTGGAGGTCACCCTCATGAACCATCCAGGTAAAAAGAGTTTCAGGGTATAAAGGAAACCACACCAATCAATATACACATGAATAACAAGACATAAAAGATCCAGAGATACTAAAACAGTTGAAGAAGATAATACTTTGGACTCAGCTGAAAAAAACACTTCTGATTGACTCATTTGTGGTAGACATTTTACTTGTAGGTGATACTGGATATAAACTCACACCAGTTGCTCCATGCAAAGAGTTTTCCTTGTGTCTCAGAAGAGACTTGAACTTTGACTTTTGAAAAATTCTGGAATTGTTAAGACTTTGGGGAAGGGGTCATCGTGATTCTGGTTTTCTGGGGGATAATTGTATTATGTTAGGTGGAATCATGAACTTGTTATTCTCTTTATTGTAAAATTAAATATGGTTTGAGGATATATGTTTGGGTTTGAAGTTTATAGGGGGTCAATTTTGACTGTTGATCCAGATATGTCAACTTCATTAGATTAAGGAATACCCAGCAGTTTAGTAAAGTATATTCTTAGGTGTGTCTGCATAGGTTATGGATACATGAACTTGAGTTCTGTATATGGTCCCTCGGCCCTTCTTCTCTGGTGCTGTTCCCCTGCTCTGATTCCTGGCCCCCTTGAACTGAGCAGTTTTGTTCTTCCAATTCCTTCCCCTATAATGATCTTACTGTGGACCCTACCATTTGCTTCTTTAAGTTGTGGGTGTCATGCCCTGTGTCCAGGAATGGGAAAGCTGACTATTACAGCAGCACTACTGGACTCAGACAGGAGCACGGAACATTTGTCAAAACTCATACAAATTTACAGAACTAAGTGTGGACATTAGTGTATGGAAATTTAAGTAACATTTAATAAATGGGTTACCCCACCATAGTGTAGACTGTCTCCAATAAGAAAAAATCCTAAGTGTATTACAAGTGTATTCACATTGTCAGTGAGACAAGTAGGGGGAAATTACTGACCTATATACTGTTGGAAATGGGTAGAGACAGTGGTACTAAAGGTCAGTGAAACTGTAAACATTGTAATATAATTGATAAAGATGCTTCCCATGGGGGTACAGGGGTAGCTGCAGCAAATCCAAATCTGCTATTCCTCTATACTGGAACTGCACCATTAATTAAATGGAGAGTAGATGGCAGGCAGGGTCCAGGGTTCTCACTGATGGACTGGGAGGCCATGAACAATCCAGAGGAGGGGCCAGAATGATCTTTGTGGAACTGGTGTACAATTGCAGACATCAGTATAAAGTCACATTCAATTTAATATCCAAACAAGTTTACATAGTAAATATTTATAGATATGTGTAGATATATTTCATTGTGCAGTCAGCAGAGGAGACCAATAACTGACATCATTTCAGTAGCAGTGACACCCAGATACATCTTTATTGAACCATTATCAATAGAAGAAATCAAATTTCTCTGTAGAAATGGCTGAATTTAGGAATGGGGAAGAGTTTACACATAACGAACCTATAACAACACATGGCCCTGTAAGCTAGGCAAAAAAGAATATAAGACACAATAGTGTGGCATTGAACAAAATCCAGAGTATGGAAAACAGAAAATGGTACGTGCCTTTTTCTTTTCAACAACTAAAAGTAATTGCAAGGAGAAAAGATCAGGGCAAGAAATGTATAGATTAAGAAATATTTAAGAGTCATAGCAAAAATTACTCTATATGAATCATATTTGGATATACGTTCAAGGAAGCTACTGAAAAAAGTATATGTCTAACAGAAAAGTATTTACCATATTTTATATTTGATGATCAGTTATATACTTTTTAGAAATTATAACTATTGTAACTTTTAAAAAACGCTTATCTTTTTTTGTTTGTTTGTTTTTTGTTTTTTTGGTTTTTATACCGGGGATCGAACTCTGGACCTTGTGCTTGCGCAGCAGGCAGTGAAACCACTGAGCTAAATTGTCAGCCCCAAAAAAGCTTATCTTTTAGAAAAGTATATTGAAATATTGAGAGATGAAATATTGGGATGCTTTTGACTTACTCTACATTTTTCCAGTAGTTTCAATATAGGTAGGTGGAAGGACTCACTGGAACCAGATTTGCCATGTATTCAAGTTTGCTGTTGCTGAATGTCAGGTGTAGTGAGTTCACAATAATATCCTCTCTACTATGTTTCAGGTTTTCTGTAATAAAAAACTTCCATGACAGATATTGTCCATTATACATAAAATCCTAAAGGACACTGATCACTTTATAGCAATAAAATTAATAAATGGCCAAACTGGTCTAAATAGACAGAGAAAACATTTATTCCACTGCAGGAAGTGAAACTGTACTCCAAGCTCAGGCCACCCACAGATGTTCCAGGACAAGGTTGTTTTGGAGACCAGTTCCACAAGTGCTCAGGGAAACTTCTCACCATCAGATGTCTGACCATCCACAGCCTGCAGAAATATTGCTTGCTCAACTCATGCTTCCAGGCCAGCTCTCCTGGGTTCATAACCACATGAGCACGCTCCAGGGTAAAAACACTCGAGGCAAACTCCCTCTTATAGCAGTGAACATCCTACATAAATAAGTAGCATATTTAATATAATGAAACATTTATTTAACTAGTATAAAAAGCAAACTTCCATTTCTTTTTTTTACTTCTATTTCTTAAAACCAACATCAAACATACTCAAATGGGACTGTTAGAAGAATTATGGTTAAAGTCAGGAACAAGACATAGATATATATCACGTGTACATTTCAAAACAGCACTGAGACACAAAAGTCAGGCTACAGAAACAAAAATAATGAGAGGTGATATTATTGGGGAAAAAACTTACAGTGACAATATCATCATGTATCTTGAAAATTCCAAGGAACAGGAATGGAATATTTAAGTGACTGACACTTCAGAACTAAGTGGGCACTTGGTTACCAATACAGAAAGCTCTGTAATGCCAAAGCACTGACTAGAGCAATTAATAGACAATGTGCCTTTTATAAGAGTAATTAAATCCTAGAAATATCTAGGAAGACTAGATAAGGTCTTTATAGAGGCACCTATAAAACTACTGACAGATTCAGGGAAAAAAGTGAAATAAATAGAGCAGTGTGCATATTCATTGATGGGAAACAGAGTAACATAAAACTCAATTTTCCTTAAATTCCTTGTAAGTCAGGGCCTTACCTGTAGCTGCCAAAAGGACAAACAAATGTGGGCTACTCCTTTGTGCTTTCTGACAACCCCAGAGACCAACAGAAAAGAGTGAGAGAAGCCTAGCAAACACACATAGGCAACTAAATGTCTGTGAACAACATTTTCCGAGGAAGCCCTGAGGAAGACTGAAGACTGTCTAACTGGCACTTGTAGCTGGAGTGGGGAGGGGAGTGGGTGGGGGCTGAGGCCTGCATAGGTGAGCTGTGACAGCATGAGTTGGAAGAAAGTTGAAAATCTCCTGGCTCTGCAACACTGCACGGCCTGGCAGCTCCTCATGCCGGAGATGCCAATGGCCTGGGAGAAACAGGAGGACAGCAGGAGAAAGGAGACAGCATGGCTGAGACTGAGCTAATAACCACCTGAACCCTCCCTAGTGGTTGAGGACTGGCTTTCAAAACAGTCGCTACTTTAATAGAATAAAAAGAATGTAGTAGAAATATAACAGCAAGTTTAAAAGTGAATCATGTGTATTACAAAAATCTTTACTCAAATAAGTGTATGTAGTCTACATATATATGTGAAAATGCATTTGTATAAATACACATATAAAATACATATCCACTCTGAATATATGAACTTATCCACACATATAAATAGGTAATTATACTTTTTATACACTTAAGCCTGGTCTCTGCCCTCAACCTTTGAGACCCCAGGCGGTGCTGTCAGTCTGACCACCCCGTCCCTCTGATGCTTGCTACCATGGGGACTGTAGATCAAGGAAAGCTGACTGAGGTGGAGAGGACCAGGGTCCAGGCTCTGCTGGGAACCACTGTTATGGCTTCTAGGGAGGGCAGAGGGACCTACAGAATCTCCTTCCACTCCTGTTGTCAGGGACATGTCACCGGCTGTGACCTCCGCCACTCCTCATGGGGTCAGAGCAATGGGAGGGCCTTGTTCTGAGTTCCGGGCTTCAGAGAGGGACTGGGTTGTGTTAGCTCAACTTGAGACTTGAAGGTCGACTGAAGATGTATACTCCATAGACAGCCTCTCCGAACCATCCAGATCTGACTCTTGTCAGCCCTGCACTCCGGGGAAGGATTTTCATATGAGTGTTCTTTCTAGCTCCGGGGAACCCAGGATTTCAAGTCTGGGTCTAGGGGGACAGACTCAGGTCCACAGCGGATAAAGGTCTGGGCTCTGCCAGGAACCAAGGTGAAGACCCCTAGGGAGGAGGTAGGGAACCTGGAGAATCCCGTTCAGCTCCTGCGGTCAGAGCTCGAAGACCTTGGGCATGTTTCTGGATGTGACATCCACTGACTGCTGCTTCATCGAGTAAGAGTGATGTGAGGTCTCTTTTCCCAGTTTCCCCCATCAGGTGAGGGGATCAGAGAAAGCCAGGCTCAGTTAGGTCAAATTGAGGAGCTGTGGGAGAGTGTGGAAGCTCCACTCTAGAGAGACAGGCTACAAACAATCCAGGGCTGCCTTGTACCCTAGGAAAGAATTCTCAGGAGGGCCCCTTATGATATCAGGAGACCCTGAGTGCAGAGTCGGAGCCTTGTTCTGAGGGCTGGAATGCAGAGAGGAGGTGAGTCAGATAGGTCAGGGTGAGGGTGGAGGGAGGGCTCCAAGTAATCCAGATCTGTCTCTGTTGTCTGCCCTGCACCACACAGGGCCGATTTATAGGAATGAGGCTCCTCCTCCATACTTGCCTCAGAAGACCATGGGTGTGAGAGCCTTCTTCTGAGGTCTCTGCTTCAGGTGAATGGAGCTGCGAGAACCTCGAATCAATTAAGTAGAGAAGCTATGAGGGAACTGAGGATGCCCTGCCCAATGGGCGGGTCCCCAAATAACCCAGCCCGTACTCTCTTGTCAGCCCAGAAGCCCAGGGATTCCTCTTCAGGAGAGCCTACACCCAGGAAGAACTTTCTGCCTTAGGGGTCCCTGAGTTTCAGAAGACTGGTCTGAGGGGAACAGATGGGAGACCCTGGCTCTGGTAGAGACAAAGTGAGGTCTGAGGAGAGACAGAGCGGCCCTGAGAGGATCCCGTTTAGCACCTCTTGTCAGCCATGTGAAAGTATATGTGTGACATCCTCTGACTTTAACCTGTGGAGTCAAAGAGGGGTGATGGCCATGTTCTGAGGACTGACCTTTAGGTGAAGGGAGCAGAGAGAACCTGGTTCCCAGTCCAGATGGGGTCCCTAGGGAGGTAAGGAAGCCCCAGCTCAGAGAGAGGCTCTCTGAACAATCCAGATCCATCTCTGTTGTCAGCCCTGAACCACACAGGGCCAGGCTGTCAGAATGCGTCCCCTCCCCACTTGGGCCTCAGGGGACCTGGAAGTCAGAGCCTTGGTGTGACAGGAAATACTCAGGCAAACAGGGATGGGGGTTCAGCCTGCCAGGAGCCAAGGTCATGACCCATGAGAGGGAAACAGGGCACCCAAACCACTCCAATAAAGGAACCCTTTGGAGGACATCTCTTCCCTAGTTAGCAGCCCTACCAAGCATTGGGCATGGTGCCTGGATGTGTGGTCGTCCAATTCCACAGGTGAGGCTCTGAGAATGGTGACAACCTTGGTCACAAAGGAGGGGGCTTTAGACTCCAGAACAGGGAGCACCATACAGGAGCCTGCCCCTGCTCTAGTCCAGGGAATCCCCGTGCAGTGACCAGGCAGGGGATTCCTGATCCTGCACCCAGGTCTGAGGGAGCTTAAGAATTTGGTGGAAGGAGTGTGGCCTCAGAAAAGGGAAGAGCCCAGACTGTCTCAGTCAAGGTGAGAACTGAGGTAGGACTGAAGGGCCCAAGACCCATAATACATGAGACCTAGCTGGCCTGTGCTTTGAAACTGAGCTGTATCCTGCATTCTGACCTGGAATTTGAGGGAGGACTCAGGTCCACAGAGGGGTGGGCTCCTTCCAGGACTCAGGGGGCGGGGACTATACTCTGAACCAAAGGGCAACCTGGTTCAGCCCTTGGAGGTGCAGTGCACAGTTTCCCCTGATTTTTGTTGTCTCAGAGCAGTTTGTCTTGGTTAGCGGAGTTTAATTCCAGGTATACAGATCACAGACGGAGGAAATCTGCCACTACTGGCAGGCCAGGATGGCCCCAAGCAGGACAATGAGGAACAGGCGCCCTACCTCCTGCTTCCACCTCTGGAATCAAATAGAGGTAGTGGCCTTGGATTACAAGATGTATGTGCCAGTCAGCAGAGGGGTAATGTGAATCCTTGGGCAAGCTCTAGACAAAGGATGGACCCTGAAACCTGGTCCTTCTGTCCAAAGCCTGGGGAAACCCCATGCAGGGGTTTTCAGCAATGCTACATCCTCACTTCTTTCTCCCTGGTCTCAGGGAGGTCCGCATTGGTGTTTGGTGTGTCACCAGGTCAGCAGAGGAGCCACACCTGGTCAGCAGAGAGAGGAGGCCAGGATCTGCCAGGAATCAAGGTGAGGAACTTTGGTAAGGACTGAAGGTATGAAGATACTCCACCCCCCAAAAAAGATGGAACTTCTCAGAGCTCCACTGTTATCAGCCTAGGAGACCGCAGGCATCCCAGGCCCTTCCAGGAGTCTAGGTGTGAGCCCAGGGAACCTCTTATCTGAAAATAGAGAACACCAGCCTCAACTTATCTCTTCTGTCACTTATGGGAAGACCCAGGAAGCACAGAGGGACTGGCTTCCCCGTGTTTGTGGTCTGAGCCTCAGGGCTCTCCATGCCTTTTACAGGGCCTCCAGGAACCAGGCAGTGAGGATCTTGATATAAGGCAGTGTCCTCAGGTCCCACTGCAGAGGAGGCCCAGGCAGTGTCTGGAGTCAAGGTGAAGTGGATGCCATGAATGAGTACCAATGGCCCCACCCTCCTGGATTAGAGGGGAACCTGTAGTACCTGGCTTCATCCACCCTACTGTCTTCCCTAGAGCCTTGTTCTGTGTAGACCAGCTGCACTCCAAGAAGCCATATCATTTTCTGTACCAGGTTCTCTGGGGACAGGATCTCCAGCAGGGCAGGAGCCTGTGAGGTCCGAGAGCACCAACCAGAAAGGAGAACTGTAATTATCATTTGTGAGATCTGCCAAAAGTGCTATTCTCAGCTAAGGCTGCTCACAACCTCTCTCTCTTCCCCAGGCCTCTGAGTCCCCATCACCAAGCTCCTGCCCGCTGTCCATTACCAGAGTCATCATGTCTGGATCTCCAAAGCACCAGCTTCAGGAAGACTCTCAGGACCAAAGTGAGATGCAGGGCCTGGTCGGTGGGCAGGTTCCCCATGCTGCGTAGCAGGAGGCTGCCTCTTTCACTCCCTCTCATTGCCTTTCCTCCTCATCCTCTTCTTCCTTCTCTTGTCTGATCCTAGGCACCATAGAGGAGGTTTCTGCTGCTGGAACGCTGGGTCCCGAGGGAGGCTCCTCTCCACCCAATGCCACGGCTGCCACCCCATCAAGCCAATCCCATGGGGACTCCAGCAGTGAACAAGGGGAGGGTTCATCCCAGACCCTGCCAGACACTATGTCCTTGATTACTGATGCCATAGATGGTAAGGTGGCTGAATTGGTGGAGTTCCTGGCCCTCAAATATCTAATGAAGGAGCCGACCACAAAGGGAGAAATGTTGGAAATTGTCACCAAAAATTATCAGGAGCACTTCCCTGTGATCTTCAGGGAAGTCTCTGAGTGCATGCAGCTAGTCTTTGGCATTGAGGTGAAGGAAGTGGACCCTCACAGCCAGTCCTATGTCCTTGTCCCTGCCCTGGGCCTCACCTATGATGGGATGGTGGATGAGGACCAGAGCATGCCCAAGACCAGTCTCCTGATAATCGTCCTGGGTGTCATCTTCCTTCAGGGCAACAGTGCCAGTGAGGAGGTCATCTGGGAAGTGCTGAATGGGATCGGGGTGTATGCTGGGAGGGAGCACTTCATCTATGGGGAACCCAGGAAATTCATCACCGAGGATTTGGTACAGGAAGGGTACCTGGAGTATCAGCAGGTGCCCAATAGCGATCCTGCTTGCTATGAGTTCCTGTGGGGTCCAAGGGCCCACGCTGAAACCAGCAAGAAGAAAGTTGTAGAATTTTTGGCCAAAGTCAATGATACCACCCCCAATGCCTTTCCGATCTGTTATGGGGACGTTCTGGGAGATGAAGAAGATAGGGCCCAAGGTCCAGGGCCAGTGGAGGGGTGATGCCTTGGGTCAGGACCAAGGACAGGGCACCTGCCAGTGCCACATCCAGCAGGTTCTCCAGTGTGAAGTGAATTCTGAGGCAGCTTCTTCACTGTGTCTGAAAAGAGCAGTCACTCTTCTAAGTAGTGCAGAGAAAGACTAGGGGCTGTATAAACTCATCATATAACATCTTTGCGTTCTATGTGGGTGCCTTGGAGATTTTTTTGCTTTTTGAAATTGTTTCCAAAAGTTGTTCCTTGTAATAGAAGGTATAATTAACTTCCCTTTCTAAATGTTTAAGGGCAGTGGTGACAAACATATTGCTTCTTAAACATTTTAAGAGTTTTGCTGTTTTGTAAAAGTGTAAAATCTTCCATTCTATTTTGTGATCTGGAGGCAGATTAACACAGCATTGAAATACAAGTTTCTTGGAGATATAAAGAAGTTATCCATGAAATAGGTGGAGTCATTAAAGACAGAAAAATGTTAAAGACACTTAATTCTTCCTTTCCTTTACCCTTTTAGTGTGTTGTTCTGTAAAATTTTTAAAAATGCCTGTATATGCTTGAGTCATTCAAAATTATTGGAGACATTTATTCTTAATAAAGAACCCCATTTGCTCACTGATGCATTGACGGAAACCTTCATTGAAAAGTGCTCTTTGGAAGCCCAGTGTTAGTGGTGGAGATGTGAGTAAACTAGGCTGAGCAGGACCTGCTCTTCCCCACAGGATGGTGGGGTCTGGGGCAGCAGCCATGTCAGGAAATGGAGCAACGTCCTCCAGGACCTGGAGAACAAGTGAAAGAGCAGTGAGGATGGGGCCCAGCAGAGAGCAGCCCGGGGGAATGTGGAGCGCTGGCCATTTGGAGATTGCAGAGAATGCTGTCCCCTCTGTGAGAGTCCATTTCAATGCAGCTGGTTAGTGGCTGGAGCCAGACTACCCAGTTGAAATATTGTGAGGCTGAAAATGGAAAACTGCTTTGAGGGATTTTATTTTCACTCAAGGGGAGAGGAATGTTCACTTGAGTCAGACATGGGACATGTCCTGAGATCTTGTCCCAGTACAGCTGGATACAACACAGGTCTAGGTGATTTATACCCATTATCTGCAATAATTTCCAGGGAAATGGGATACTTCTTTAAAGTTGTGCCCAGAAAGATCTAGGCTGACACTTGTTCCTGGCCTGAGAAAGCCAGAGGGAAGTGCATTGGAGAATTATACTTAGGTCACTTTCTGTGTCATTGGCACAATTCTAAGCAAAAGCTAGATTTGGGTGGTGATGAAATGAATGCAAACAATAGTGAAATGGATGCACATTGAGGCGATACTCTTAAGTGAAAAACATAGGACACACATTGTAAATACCAAATAGTTTCTCTGGTGTGAGAAACTGAAAATGCAAATAAAGATCAAAATGTATAAGAGATAATGTGAAATAGGAAGAAAAGGGGCAAAGGGAGGGGGAAAGGGAAGTGAGAGGGGTAGGGGAAAGGAAAGAAGGGAATGGAATTACTATGAGAAAATGGAAAAATTGAAACAAAGTCTTTGTAAATAGGGAGGGATGGAGGGGTTGAAAGGAGGGCAGGGGAATGGGGAAAAATAAGAACCAAGAGAGATTATGTAAAGGTGCAAGATCCCAATGATGAATGTCAATCATATTGTATACCTAAAATGTACCAATAAACAGAGAATAAAAAAAGAAAACGAAAAAAAGAATGGTTCGAGTAGATAATCAACTGAGAGGGAGAGAAGGAGCTGGTCCTTCACTCACATTCTAGAAGTTTGAGCTGTATCCACCAAGGAAGACTGTTCTGTGCATAGCTTTTGTGACATGTCCTCTAAGAGGGTGGATTTACAGAACTTTATTTACAAAATATATGTTCACTGATTCACTCTTCCTTGCCGTGCAGAGCTGCATAGTCTCCGATATGTCCTGGAGAGCAGTGACAATAATGACAACATCCCTGAGTGCTAGGGTTGGACACAATCCTGTTAGAAACAGCAACCACCTGCCGTTCAGTGTGGTCACAGCTCCAGCCAGGCACTGGGCTGGGTGCTTTCCACGCGGTGCACACCTTCCTGTAGTCCTACTGGATGGGCCTGGTCAGACTCGCTTCACAGATGAAGAGTCCCGGTCTCCCAGGACTAGGACTTTCCCAGGTGACTGGCTGGTAAGGGACAGGGCTGGGTGTGTCCCCCTGTGAATAGATCTGGAGCTATACTAGTTTGCAGTCTCATAAAAATCACAGATGATTTTAAATTCTGAAATGTCAACAGGCCATTTTCCCTCTTAATTTGAGGAGAAAAATATTCTGTAAGAATATCCAGGGTCCAGGAAAGGAAAGCATACAGGATACCCTCATCAAGAGAGGGCCTTTGGGAGGATTTGGGGAAGAGCAGTGGCCAGTGTTCATGAGAGACACCTGTATTGATTAGTTTCCCACTGCAGGTACACAATACCCGACACTCACAAGTGAAGGATTTGAGGTTTAATTTGCCTTACAATTTCAGAGAATTCATGCTATGTTTGGTTGGCTCCAAGGAAGAAATGGCATGGCAGCAAAGCACGGTGGAGGAAAGCTGCTGACCTCCATGACAGGAAGGAGAGAGAGAGATAAAAGAGAAGCAAGGGAGGGAGATATACCCTTGGTTATGGTTTGGGTCTGGATGACCCCCCAAAGCCTCATGTGCTCATAGGCTGGATCTAGAGTGTGTGAAGCTGGAATTGATTCATGATGCAAAGCTAGGCTCAAGGGCAGTAGGATTAAGGGTGTGAGTGCTAATAAGATAAAAGGGCAGAAATACACTGTTAAATCCTGTTGTTACCCTTGCTGTTTTGTGCACACCATGTTGTTTCTCCTGTGCGATGTTTGTTTGCCATCCCAGCCACAGAGCCAGCCGAGTATGGACTGAAACCTCTATGAACTGTAAGCCAAATAAACCCCTTCTCCTCCAACTTTGGATGTCAAGTATTTTGTCTCAGCAGTGAAAGAAAAGTAACCAACACACCCTCCAAAGACAAGTCCTTCTCCTAACAGCTCATTTAGGTATAAACTGATCAATGTGTCAACTTACTGGTGAGCAATGCACTTCCATGGTCCGAAGACCTTCCAAAAGCCCCACTTCTGAGCACATGAGACTTTGGGAGACATTCCAGACCTGAACCATAACGAGACCACCTGGAAATCAGTTCGGAGAGCCCCAGCCAGCTGTCACTCAGGGCTCTCCATACAGACTTAGCACGGAGGGAGGGGGCTGAGGGAGAGTGGAGGAGTGGACCAGGGAGGACATGAATAGGACTGGGACATCCGGGACTCACCACCACCAGCCGGAAGTGGCAGTGAGGTCTGGGCAGACCCCCTGTTGGGAGAATGGACCAGGGCACACCAGACACCCCACCCTCTGTGCGGGTCCCCTGACTCTGTCAGCAAGAGCCAAGCTGGCCCCCTCTGTCAGCTGGGTAAGCAGCAGCATCTCTCGACCTCTCTAGTGTCCCAGAGCCCCCGGGCCCTGACCAGACCTGGGAGACGCCCTGACGCCCTCTGGAGACGGGTGCTCTGTCCCCTCTGAGCTCCACTGTGAGAGGGAGTGGGCTGGAGACTGATGGCTGAGACAGGCCAGGAACACCACGGAGCAGTGGACGGGGTGCTGGGCCGCATGGAGGGGGCCAGAGGAGGGAAAATGCCGGGGACCAATGGCCTCGGCCTCTGCAGATGAAGGGCCGGCTGTGGACTCGGCTTGAGACATGGCCCAGATGGTGTTCCTGCCTCAGCCGGCCTTGAGGTTTCTGAGTTCTTGGTATATGAGGGAGTGGGTGTCAGGGGGTGATTGCAGCCCTACATTGCTTATAGATATTGTCAGGAATGGAAAGTGGCTCAAAGTGTGGACATTTGCATGGGCATGGCACTACATCATGGCACATACTTCTTGTTAAACTGGTGGGGATGAGTCAGGTGCAGTGCAGGAAGTGTCCCCACCTCCAGTGATAGTTTCTCAGGGGAATTCTGAGAGTGAGTTCAGGAAAGGGAACTGGGAGTATCTTTCTGGGGGCAGAAGACCCACATGGGAATATGCTCTACATTTTGAATTGCAATATGGAGCCCTCTGGTGACCTTCCAAACACACCCATGCCCTAATCCCTGGGACCTGTGAATGTGACATCATATTAAAAAAGGAAAGTTGCAGATAAGATTAAGCATAGTGACATATGGAGATTTTTCTGTCCTGTGTGAGTGAGCCTTAGATGTAATCATAACAATCCTCAATGAATGAAATGGAGAGAGATTTCAAACAGACACAGAAATGAAAGGCACTGTGACCCCCAAAACAAAGATTGGGGTGATGAAGTCAGGAGCCCAGGAATGCTGGTAGCTCTAGAAGCTGGAAAGAAACAGCCCTGCTAATGAGTTTTTGTTTCTGTTTAGATTTTTGGTGATGGCTGTGGAGGCCAGGGCTTCACGTATGCTAAGCAAGGGCTCTACCACTGAGCTCCATCCCCAGCCCTAGTGCTGCCTGTTTTATCACTGTAAGACCCATTTGGAATTTTGACATCTAGAATTTTTAGAAAATAAATTTGCAGTGTTTTAATGTGCTAGAGAAGAAAGAATCCTGGCACACTCTTGGTGGAAACATAAATTAGTACAGGCATTATGGAAAATGGTATGCAGGTCCCTAAAAAAACACATAGAACTTCTATATCATTCAGTAATCTCTCTTCTGGTCATAAAGCCAGAAGAAATGGAATGAGTACACTGAAATAGCATCTGCACTTCCATGCTCATTGCACCATTCACTGTAGCCAAGATATGGAATCACACTAATTGTCCTTGAAATGATGAATACATACAGAAAATGTGACAGATACACAGCATGGAAAACTATTCACTCATAAAAACAAAATCTTGTCATTTGCAACAGCATGGCTGAAACCAACATTATGGTAAGTGAAATGATCCAGGCACAGAAAGGCAAGTACTACGTGGTTTCACTCATATGTGGAATTGAAGAAGGTTAACCAAACAGAAGTTGAGAGTGTGATGGTGGATGCCAGAGCCTGGCGACAGTTGAGGGAGAGAGAGCTGGGGCGAAGTCAATCCACAGGTGCCAAGCTACATAGGAGAAAGGAACTCTGGTGTTCTATTACATGATAGGGTGGCTACAGATAATTTTGTTTATAAAATGAAAGCTTGAAAGATTTTGTAAAGGCTTTTACCATAAAAATAATAAATATTTGAGGAAATAGACATGATTACTCTGGTTTAAACATTATACAATGTATAGATATAGTGTAACAATACATGGCACTACATAAACAGGTACAATTTTTTATGTGTCACTTAAAAATTTTACAAAATGTGTGTTTTATCCCAGAACAATTTCAATCATTCATTACAGTGACAATGGGAAACTAATACAATCTATCAAAAGTGTGGTCTCAGTTTCTTTTAATAGCTAAGGAAACATGATTCCTATACAAATTCCTTATTCAACAGAGAACAGAATAATTTTGGTCTGGATGCACAGTGTCCCCTCAAGAGTGCTGGTTAAATGTCTGAAGCTGGCTGTGGTGAATTATTCAGGAGACCGAGGCAGGAAGCTCACTGAGATAAGGGGTACAGGGAAACACAGTAATATCCCATCTCATAAAAAGTGCACATAAATTGCTTTTCTGTGTGGGCTCCACTAGTCACTCTGCTAGGACCTCAGCTAGAAAAAGAAAAAGAAAATGTGGCAATATCAGTTGGAAGTAGGAAGAGACAGACACATGAAACCCTAATGTGTATCTCCATTTCTTCTCTGATAACTTTTCATCTATTATTAGCACATATTGTACTCCTACATCTTATGGCCTTCACCATGCATTGTTATTACTTTCACTGTAAACAATTGCCATTTAAACCCATTGACACCCTAAAAAAGATCATCTTTATACTTACATATATAGTTGCAATTTCATTGCCTTGTCTAGATCCAGATTTCTATCTGGTGCCATGCTCTGTCTGCTGGGGGACTGCTTTAATATTTGGTTTAATACACATCTGTTGGGATTTAATTCTGAAAAAAGTCCTTTATTTCATCTTTGTTTTGAAATGTATTTTCATTGGGTATAGACTTTAAGTTGATAATTTTTTTCAATATTTTCAAGATATTTACAGATTTGCAGTTATCTTATTTTCATTCCTGTCTAGGTAATTTTTTTCTCTGATTGCTTTTAAGATTATCACTTTACATTAATTTTTTTACTTTACATTAATTTTAAACAACTTACATTTTAGTTGTCATATCATTTTCTTCATGTTGTTTTGTTGTTGAGGTCCTTGTAGCTTTTTGCATCTGTAGGTTTACAGTTTTTGTCAAATATGTATAATTTTCATTATTTCTTCAAATGGGATTTGTCCCCCGTACTTGCTCTCTGTCAGGGGTTTCCAAATACAACTGTATCAGGACACTTGAAGTCACCTCATAGCTCACTAATGACTATTCATTATTTTCAGTTATTTTTCTTTCTCTGTTACATTCTGGGGCATTTCTATTGCTGTATTTTCAAGCTCACTTTTTTTCTGACATGTCGCATCTGCCATTCATATACTCTTGTAGTTCTTCAACTTAGAATTTGTAGTATTTACCTTTCAAAGATTATTTAGGATTTCTATATCTTCCATGTCTCTTTTTAACATGTTTTATTTTATTCTCAGTTCTTGAACATATGAAATTTAATTTCAATAATTGTTTTGTTATCCTTATGTATCATTTGTCTCATTTGTATGTCAGTGATGTCAGTGGATTTTCCTGCAAGTTGTTCATCCTACCACTGTGTTTCTTTGAATACCTGGTAATTTGGGGCAGATGACAAATATGGTGAATTTCACCTTGTTGAGTGCCACGTATTGTTTTATCTCTACATGTAAATATTTTTGAGCTTTGTTCTAGGACATAGTTAAGTTACTTGGAAATGGTAAGATCCTTTTGAGTCTTGCTTTAAGTTTTGTTATGTGAGATCAGAGGTAAGCTTGATTTATGGTCAATATTTCTTTACCACTCGATATAACCCTTCCGAGTACTCTTTTTTAATGCCTATCAATTATGAGATTTTGCACTTTACCTGATGTTGGTGTAGAAACTTTCTGTAGCCTTCTGTGAGCTCAGGACATTTCTCTGTGCACTTTTCTATTTTTCAGTATTCCACAATGCAATCTTTCACCATCTTGATCTTCCCCGACTCCAAGTTGAATGTCCCCAACGTAAAGATAAATAAGATGCCTCTATGCACTCTGATCTGCAATCTGCAAGGCTGCTTTACATGTATTCCTATTACCTCTTTTTGTCGCAATGAATGACAGCAACCTGCTGGGAAGACACACTACCTCTAGGAATTCAGTTAGTAAGTTTTTTGAAGACTGTTTTAGAGGCATATAGCTCCAGGAAGTTATACTTGAGAACAGTGTGAAGAAGCTCTAACTAGGGTTCTCCCCCACCGACCTCAATTATGGCTATAAAATCTAGAGGAGAGATTTTAGAGAAGAAAATTAAAACAGAATAATTGAATTTGTTTGTCCATGATGTCCAGGGTTACCTAGGGCTCTTAAATTTCTGTGGGCAAAGGTTGCCCCAGGTCTCTTCAGTTTTTATCAGAGTGGGAGGTTAGGGTTTTGCCTGACTTAGATCCTCTCTGGGAGCAGGGACAGTTAATCCTCCAGTCCCATGAGTCAAGCCCATTGGCCACCTGCCATTCAGTGGCTTGGTACAGACAGTCACATGCCCAGTGTCCAGTTTTTCGCATTTAAAAGATGAACTCTTTCCTTGATTATCTTTGGGTTTTCCTTTAAACACCTTAGGTGTACTTAAAACATTGCCATTTGTGGAAGCCATAATTTTGGCCTTTTCAAAAAGCCCTTCTCCTTTTATTTTTAATCTAGATCCCTATTATTGAAGAAACAAAAGGCTGTCCAGCAATTGGGTCACAGGGGTCCATGGGCCTACCTGAAGTTTTTGTATCTGAAGTTTTGTAGCATCTGGGGCTGACTGACTAACAAATTGTTGTCTCATCAGTGCCTGTCTCTCCTTGAAAGATGGATCTAGTTTTGTGTATATGTAAAAAGCTTTTATTAATCACCTATGAAAAACAGCTGGATTGTTTGGTCCCATATGTTCTCTCTCACGCTTTAACAATGAGCAGATTTTTTAATGTACCATTTTATTTTCATGATAAGAGCATTTATCATGTCAATCATTATTTCTAGCCCATCACTAGTATTATAGTTCCAGTTTGGTTCTGTTGAAGGACAACAGCCTCTCCAGGGTGATCTTTTATCGGCATATTCCCTAGCCTCTTCTAGGATTTTTTTGTTTTTTAATCTGAGGTATGGCAAGTGGCCACGATGAAGTGTACATCTTGCCACGATAGGTTAAATGTGAGGGTCAAAGTGTGAAGTGCATTTGCAGATCTACTAGGGTCCTAGCCATTTTTATATTGTTGAATATCTGCAACCGAAAAGGGGGCCTGGACCCAAGTAGTCCCGTTGGTCCTTGTGTCCTCTCAGGGACTGGACAAGGTGTGAGTTAGAGTAGGAAGCACCATTTGAAGTATGTCCTGGGGAGTCTGGAACCATCTGAGAGCACAGTGAGGGGCTGGCGAATGTTGGTTTCTCTGGGGTGTGAGGCTTTGGTGGGGTTTCTGAGTCACTTGGAGGGAAGGGGCTGATTTACTGTCCTGAGGATTACAAGGAGGAGACCTCTTAGTGTGCTTGTTCTTATCAAACGGATGGGAGAAGCCCACAACCTTCTGAGAGACAGGTGGGGAGGTGAGGACTGGATCATGAACAATATTGTTCTTTCCTTCTGAGGTCACTTTAAATATCCTACTTTGGGGGATTTTCTAGTGATAATTAGATACAAAGTCCTGAACATAAGGGACTCTACTTCACTTTCCATGCCATTTGCACAAATTATCTAACTGTAAAATAGTATTGTAATCTAAACTGCCATTTTGTACCCATCTCTTGCCATTTACTAGTTGGTACTGGAAACAAATCGTCCTGCGATAGTGGACAAGTTATTTCTTCCTCAGATTGGCAGGATCAAATTTTCCCCAATATTGAAGAATATAGCTTAATGGCGGGGTCACTGGAGTCTGAGAGGTGCTTTGCAGGATATTTTTCATGAAGTGTCCTGAGGCCTATGGGGAGAGAAAGCTAGGTCTGGCATCTTTCGGAGAGCGCCCCCTGCAGAAGGAGACCCATTGAGTGCACACGGTGCCCCTTGGGACTCAAAGTACTTACCAAGCAGGCCCCTCTCCTTGAGACCCTGGTGGTCTGTACCAGTACATTCTTTGATAAGCAGAGCCCTGCATGTGCCCTCTCAGCCTTGGGTCTGTCTATATTGTGGCCCACTAACTCCTTAAGGAGAAGGGTGGAGCTGGAGAGGCTCCCTTAGCCACTTGGGAAAAAGTAGATTAAGGTGAAGCCCTGCAAGGGCTTTCCTAGAAGTCTGGAAAACAATAATTTTTATACTCATTCTGTCAGTGTTTTGGTAGTTTGTTTAGAGCAGCAGAAGCTACCTGAATCTTTGAGAGGATCTTAACCCAAGTCCTGTATTTTTTTTTTTTTGCAAGCAAAGCCTTTAGTTTTATCTGTAAGATGTAGTCTTAAAGAGAGTACAGTCACAGCTGTTTAATTTAGAGGTCTGGGTGGATTTGTAAACAACAAAAGCCTTTGACTAGGCCAAGACAATAAAGCCAAGCTTGATAAACTATTGATCAACAGACACACAATTACACAGAAGAAAGTGAAAGAGCACAAAGAAGAAAGTGACATCACTGAATCAGAAGAGCTCCAACTCCTGAAATTTAATGCTGGGAAGTTCCATGTTCGGCTTTTAGGTTTCGGACTAGGAAGGGTCTGGGCAGAGAATTATCTCCATGGATGAGACTTTAAAGTACCCCCGCCAGTGAGAGCCCTCAAATAGCAGCTGAGACAAAAGTGGCAGTGTATCAACTGTGTACATGACCAAGGTGTAAAAAGTTTAATTTATAGCCTCCAGGAGCTGGCCAGGTGCCTGAAGTTCACAAACATTCATACCATCTAGATAGGTACTTTAGAGAGTGGGCCAGACTCACGGGAAGTTTCACTCATGTCAAGATGCTCTGCTGGGCATCTTGACAATTAATCTTTGAAGCAAGGCCATGACCATATGACCAGGGAAGATATTTTTACATTTAATTTTAACTTGCAAATTGTAAGAAATCAACGAATATATTGGTCAAAAGAAAGTATCTCTTGCAGATGAGTAAAAGGAGACTAACTACCCTCTTCAACAGGCTGGAAATGTCCACTTTCCATGCCTGGTATAAAAGTTAGATATTTCAGAAACACAAATCGGAAGGGGCTCAAGACCTTTTATTCTTGACCATAGCTGTCTATTGGCCAAGGTGGCTCTCCAAGTAATACAGGACCCCTTTTTGTTCGGGGGGGGTGCGCCTGTCTGTCAGTCTGGGAGCAGGATCTCAAGAGTCTTGCCTAGCTGTTCTCCACTCCTTTCCTCCTCAGAGGCTGGAACAGGCATGGTCCCTAAGCTTGGTGGAGCCAGTAGGCTGGTCCTGGACCTGAGCCTCTACTCTGGCTCCAGAGTCCTGTGTGTGTGTGTGTGTGTGTGTGTGTACGTGTACATGTGTGTGTATGTGTGTATGTCCATGTATGTACACTGCAAACCTTATGCAAATACGTGCAATGGGAGAGGATCGCTGTCACAGCTGTTTAATTTAGAGATATGGATTTGTAAACAACAAAAGCCTTTAACTAGGCAAAGACAATAAAACCAAGCTTAAAAAACTGTTGATTAATAGACACACAATTACACAGCAACAAAGTAAGTGATGTCACCAAATCGGAAGCGCTCCAACTGGGGGTAGGTAGGGCTGCTCAGGGCAAGGCCTACCTGAGTGACTAGCTCACAAGTATATCCCCTGCAGGTCTCTGAGTGCTGTGATCATGTTACACTGTGGGGCAGAGCTTCTTTGGTACCCAGGGTCCGTAGCCAGCACTCCTCTCAGTGCCCTTGCCAAGACTCAATCAACAGGAGGGGCATCGAGTAAATGTCCATTCGGATGAGGCTCTCTCTGAAATAGCTGCCATTTAAGCTCTACATGCTGAGCCTTCAGGGCCTCAAATGTGGTTGCTGTTGAAGTTTTAGTGATTTATTTTTTGATGTTAATGCTCGAAAGGTCTTTTGGGTGGCCTCCTGCTTGCTGTTTTATCATCACTGGTGAATGCCATATGGCCACTGGCTCATTTAGAGAACTCAGGTGTAATTTGCGTGTTGGCAGGGCCTCCATTTAGGACTGTCCCCTGGAGTGTCTATTTTTCCTTGGCTTTACCAGGCTCCTCGCCTGTCCAGGGGATGGTGTCAGCCTCTGTCTGTTGTGGCGTTCCGTACTCCAGAGTGTCATCCTCATCTACATTCAGGTCAGCATCACAGTCTGGCTTTTGTGTTGTTATTTTTGGGTTGTTTTTTTTTGCCACTGCACGTGACACAGCTGGAGCCTTGGAAGCCACCTTTCAGGAGAGTGGCGGCCCGTATCCACTTTCGCCCACAACACTCATCCCCTTCAAAGTGTTTATTATCCTTATGCTCAGTGTCCACGGCATCGTTTTCAGCCTTGCAGGAGCATTTTTTTCATAGAAAGGCAGTGTTCCACCCGCCTACTCATCTCTTGTACTGATCCTACCAGGGGGCGATTGCACAAGGCCATTCCTGCCCTTCACCTTGCTTCCTCCATTTTATTGTTTTGCCCTCACCAGAGGGTACTTTTTCCCTCTTGGTGACCCCCCTGCTCTGCTGGCTGCTCCAGCACCTGCACATAGCTGCCCGAGCTGCTCTAAAGGGACTTCATGGCTGCTGCACGGTGCTGCCCCAGCCCCAGCCCCAGCCCCAGCCTCTGTTGCTTCAGGCTCCACTGCAGCCTGGCAACAGTGTGTGCAGATTCTCTCCCACTCTCCAGTGGCAACAACAGTGGGAAGTGAGAGACAGGCAGGAGAGACAATTGCTCCTCTGGCTCTTCACGTTAGTCCCCCCTGGCTGCTTCTGTTGGTATAGCCCCTTCAGTCTGACCCCTCAGGGAGATAATGGTGGAAATGCCACTTTTCCAAGAGAAGCATGGCATGCAGAAAGCAGCCTCTGGTGTGATTTTCCCCAGGACTCCTAGTCCCAGCCCGTCTTGGCCTTTTTCTATTCAGCGCAGCCTGTAGGTGCTCCCTGAAGGATGCACCCAGGGCATATTCCCCAGCCCAGTGCAGACACAGACAGAGGCCCTTGTTTGGCTTGGATCCATTGTGGGAGCCCAGGCAAGGGCACAGTGCAAGAAGAGGTACGTCTCCCAAGCAGGACGGGCTGCTGCAGAATCAGGAGGACAGCAGAGCAGGAAGACTGCAGTGGCGATGAAGGGAATGGCCACCACCTTTTAGGCCCTCCCGGATCTGCTTCCTCAGAAGCTGCGCTGCCCACCCATTCTGACCATGATTGCCAGGTCATGTGCATTCTGGATCAAGTTACACGGTTACATCCTGTTCCCAGCCTCCTGTTTTGATCTTCATGATTGACAGGTTATATCTTGTCTTCCAACCAGCCTGCCATGGCCCTACACTCCAACCTGAAACAGATACATAAAACACATACCCTTTCAACCAGTACCATAGGTACATTTAGGCAGTTCACAAATGCTTTTGTTGGTGAACAATTTGGTTCACAAACAGAATCTTTTGGCAAAATTTTGTTTTTGTTTGTGAACTCTGCATTTAGTATGAATAAGACCATGGCTGTCCTTCCCTCACACAAACATGAACATGGCCATCTTTCCCACCATTTTGGAAGAAATTAAGCTCGTGAAATGAGGTACCACTGTATAGTCGACATGGACACTTTATGCGCTTTCTCTTTCTATAGATATAAAGTCCACATCGATATTTGGTAGAGATGTAAAATAGCTTCCTGACTCTAGATGAGCTTTGAAAGGTGAAAATCGCTCTGGACTATGAAAACTTAAATCACTTCACGGAAACAGTGCATGCCCCAATCCCTTCCTGCTCCTCACTCCCTTCTCACTCAGCATTCATCTTTCAGAAGGGCTGGGAGATCTCACTGGCTGGTGAGAAGATCTCATAGGAGGACATGATTGTCCTTGACAAGGTCACTATAACCTTGGGCTCCTCAGCCAGACCCCTGATATCAGCCCTGGAGACCCTGGGCAGCGATGTGCCCCTGACCACTCCCCTCTCCTCCCATGGCTGCCACTGCAGGGGACTCCTAGAGATGGAGAGAAGCTGACAGAATTGGGCAGGATTGGGGTCCAGGCTACGCTGGCAACTAAGGTGATGACTCTGAGGGAGGGCAGAGGGGACCTGCAGAATCTCGTTCTGCTCCCTCTGTCAGGCCCTGGACACATTGCCTGACGTGACATCCACTGACTGCCCTACTTGTGGGGTAGTATGACACGAGGGCCTCATTCCACATGCTGGGCTTCAGGGAAGGCCTGGGCTGTATTAGGTCAGCTTGAGACCAGATCTGATTCTTCCCACTCCGGGGAAGGGTCTTGGTGTGACCACCCCTTTCCAGCTCAGGGGAACCTAGGACCTAGGCCCGGATCTGAGGGGAACAGAGTCAGGTCCATGGAGAACAGACCTGGGCTCTGCCAGGAACCAAGCTGACGACCCCCAGGGAGCACAGAGGGGCCTGGAGTATCCCCTTCTGCCCCGGGAGGCCACTGCCATCACACTCTCACTTGGTGTCGTGAGAGTGATGTGAGGGCCTATTCTGAGTTCTGCACTTCAGGTGAGGGGAAGAGAGGGCCCGGGCTCAGTGAAGAGTAAAGGTGGTGGTCTGCGTGGTGTGAGGAAACCCCTCCCAGACTGGCTCTCTCACAATCCCTGTCCACCTTTCTCGTCAGCTGGGGACCACACAGGGGCGGAATTTTAAGAACGAGCCCCTCCCACGTCAGCCTCAGAGGGCTCTTGGGGTCATAGCCTTGGTCTGAGGGGAGCAGACTTACATCTCCAGAGGATGGGGATAGAGGTGCTTACAGGAACCAAGGAGACGACCCCTGTGGAGGAGATTGGGACCAGGGGAATCCTTTCCCCTGCTGTCATCCTTGCAAGGCCCACGCTTGTTGCTGGGTGTGGCACTCACTGATTCTGGATTTCTGGGGTCAGAGTGATATGTGGTCCCTGTTCTCTGTGTTCTCAAGCTTTGAGTGAAGAGAGAGCAGAGGGCCAGGCTCAATTAGGGTCAGGTTGAGAAGTTTTGGGAGGAGTGAGGAAGGCTTGCCCCAGAGAAAGGGTCCCAGCCAATCTAGAAAGGCTTCTGTTGTTTGTCCTGTACCAGGTGGTGCAGAATTCTCAGAGGAGCATCCATTTTAGCTTCACTGGAGGTCTGTGTTTCAGGCGGGAGGAGCAAGAAGCCTTGGGCCTGATTAGCATCTACAAGTAGCCTACATCCCCCTGCTTTTGTCAGCCATGCACGCACTACCCAGGGGAACATTTGTAAGACCCCACAGAAGCCTGCCCTTTCTCTAGGCTAGGGAAGTCGCATGAAGGGCACCAGGCAGGGGATTCCTGATTCTGCAGCCAGCTCTGTGGGAGCTTAAGGGCTTTGAGTAAGGAGCTCAGTCTCAGCAGAAGGAGGGACCCAGTTCCTGTCCCCAGCCAAGTTGAGAAATGAGGCAGGACAGATGATTGCATGACCCATGACCGATGGGACCTAGCTCGCCTATGCTTTCAAACTGAATTGCATCCTGCTTTGCGTCTGAGGGAGGGGACTTGGGGACACAGAGGGATGGGGCTCTTTCAAAGATGCAGGGGGAGGACTTATAGGGGGATTTTTGATTAGTACATGTTTGCAGTACATAATGATTACATTCGTGGTGGAGAGTTGATGCATGTACCTAACTCATCTTTATTTTTTCCTTCTCCTTCCCTTCTCCCTCCCTACTCCTCCACCTCTTTGTTCCCTCCTCTTTTGCAGAACATCTATTTCTCTGTTTCCTGTTATCTATTTTTCATTTTGCTCTTTAATTTATTTATACTTTGGGTTTTCCATATGAAAGAGAACAAACAGTATTTAAGAATGTGTGTCCACTTTATTTCATTTAATATTGTGGACTCAAGATACATCCATTTTCCTAAAAATGACTCAAATTTATCCTTCTTTATGGTAGAGTAATAGTCCATTGTTTATAAATACCATATTTTCTTTATCCATTCTTTGTCCACTTTGGAGATTTAGCCATTAGCAGTTGGGCTGTTATATGCATGAGTTGCATGTAAACATTGTAAGATGGCGCCCTTATGTCTTTCGGGAAGATACCTAGGAGGGGAATAACTGAATTGAATGGAATTTCTAGTTGTAGCTTTTTTGGAAATCTCTATACTGATTTGTACTAGTTTACATTCTCATCAACAGTGTAGAAGAGTTCCTTTTTCTCTGCAGCATCACTAGGATTTGTTATTCGTTCCTTGATGATAGCCATTCTTTCTGGAGTAACAGGGAGTCTCAGCGTCGTTTTAATTTTCATTTTTCGAATGGCCAGAGATGTTGAATTTTTTTCATATATTTATTGGCCATTTGTACTTCTTCTGAGAAGTGTCTATCCCTTTCCAGTGTCCATTCTTTTGAGTAGGTCTTTTATTTGGGGGGGATCTAATTTTATTAATTTCTTCATATATTGTAGACAATAGTTTTCTGTGTACTTGGCAAAGTTTTTCCATTCTGTAGATTGCTTATCACTCTGCTGGTTGTTTCCTTTGCTGTTCAGAAGCTTTTGAGTTTGATAGAATCCCATTTGTGGATTCTTTTTTTTCTTTTAATATTTTTATCAGCACTTATTTGCAGTACATAATGATCATATTCATTGGAAGGAATTGGTACATATATGTAACTCATCTCCATTCTTAATTTTTTACCCTTCTCCTCCATTCCCTTTTTTGGAAGCATCAACCTCATTTATTTATCTTATAAGTCCTTATAAAGTTACTTATCATACTTACAGTTTAAAAAACAAACTAATAGGCCAAAAAACATATAAAACACACAAGACAATTATACTAAATCAAGATACCCTTTTAGATATATTGTCCATGCTGGATTATAACAACTATTTTTCTCTATTTTTTCCTATTATTTGCTTTTATTTTGCACTTTATTTACATATTGAGTTTCTCATATAAGGGAATCCATGTGATATTTAAACTTGTGTGTCTGATTTACTTCACTTAACATTATAGTCATAAGGTGCATACATTTTCCTACAAAAGACTCAAGTATATCCTTTATGGCACAGTACTATTCCATTGGGTATAAATACCACATTTTCTTCTTTTTTTTCCATTAAGTTTATTGGTACATTTTAGGTATATATACAGTTACATTCATCACTGGGATCTTGTACCTTTACATGATGTATCTTGGATTCTTGATGTTACTTCTTGTACAATTGGGGCTCAGAAAACTATTGAGGCTGTCTTGCCTTCTTGATCAGAGGGTGGCCTGCACCTTCTGTCAGCCCTGGCAGGCACAGTGTACCTGAGGCCCTGCCTCTTGGTATGAGAGTGAAATGGGCCGTGGTCTGAGGAGTGTGGCCTCAGATCAGCAGATCCAAGACATGAGAAGCTGCTGGAATTCTGGGTGGCCCCAGGCAGGACAGTGAGGAAGACCCACAACCCCCAGCTTCCACGTCTGAAGTCACAGGGCAATGCTGGCCTTGGATTACAAGGTGCATCTACAGGTCAGCAGAGGGGAAATATGGATACATGAGGAAACTTCAGACAAAGGATGGACCCTGGAACCTGCTCCTTCTGTCCGAAACCTGGGGAAACCCCATGCATTGGTGTCCAGCAATGCTGCATCCTCACGTCTGTCTCCCTGGTCTCAGGGATGTCACACCTTGGTGTGTCACCAGGTCTGGAAAGGATCCCAGCCTGATCAGCTGAGGGAGGACACCAGGATCTGCCATGAATCAAGGTTACGGAACTTTGACGATAAGAAGGTAACCCATAACCCCAAAAAGATGTGATTTCACAGAGCTTGGCTTCCATTGTTATCAGCCTGGGCCACCCATGCCGGGAACCTAAGTGAGAGCAGAGTGAACCCCTTACTTGAACATTAAGGACCTGAGCCTTAACCTGTCTCTACTGTCACCTGTGGGAAGATCCAGGGAGTACGGATGGACTGGCTTCCCCTCACTTCCTCTTTGAGTGTCTTAGAGTGATATATGGCTTAGGTTAGAAAAGGTGGCTTCAGGTCATCCCAGGGAGGGTCACAGACCTTACCAATCATCAAGGTGAGGACCAAAGAGGTCCCCCATTCCAAGACACATGGACTCCTCAGAATTTGGCCACACCTTATTGTTGGCCCTGGGTAGCTGTGGCCAGACATGGAGCCCCCTCACAGCCTTATGTTCTCTCTCAGTGAAGTGGCCAAGTGTTCTGAGAGTTCCAGGCAAGAAAGGAGAGGGCTGGGGTCCAGGCCCTGCCAGGCAACAGTTCATGGTTCAGAGTGAGCAGAGAGGGGACCATGAACCCCAAACAGCAGGGACCTCATAGAGTCTAGCCTACACCTCCAGATGGGGGACCAGGACTGTGCTTGTGGTCTGCAGCCCGAGGGTCCCTCCATGCCTCTTACAGGAGCTCCAGGAACCAGCCACTGAAGCACTTGGTCTGAAAGAGTGTCCACAGGTCACACAGCAGAGGAGACCCAAGGAGTCTCTGCAATCAAGCTGAGGTGCCTGCCCTGATGTTTACCAAGATCTCTACCCACTGCAGAACAGAGGGGACCCTGTAATGCCTGGCACCACTCAATTTACTGTGTCTTCTGGATCCTCGTCCTCTGTGGACAGCTGCACCCTGAGGAGCAGTCTCACTTCCTATCTCAGGTTCCCTGGGGACAGGTCCTCCAGTAGGACAGGAGCCTGCGAGGCTCTAGAGAACTGAACAAAAAGTAGACCAGCAACCAGCCTTTGTGAGAGCTGCCATGGGGGAGGTTCTCAGCGGAGGCTGCTCACAGGCCTCCTCTCTTCCCCAGGCCTCTGAGTCCCCATCACCAAGCTCCTGTCCACTGTTCATTACCAGAGCCATCATGTCTGGATCTCCAAAGCACCACCAGCTTCAGGATGGCCCCGAAGACCAAATGAGACAAAGAGTTTGATGGTGGGCAGGTTTCCTATGCTGTATAGGAGGAGGCCACCTCTTTCTCTCTCATTGCATTTCTCTTATTGTCCTCTTCCTTCTCTTCTCTGATCCTAGGCACCGTAGAGGAGGTTTCTGCTGCTGGAACACTGGATCCTCCTCTGTGTCCTGAGGGAGGCTCCTCTGCCCCCCATGCCATGACCAGCACCCCATTGAGCCAATCCCACGGGGGATACAGCAGCTAAGGAGAGGAGGGCACATTCCCCTGTCAGGCCCTGCCAGACATTGAGGCCTTGATTGGTTATGCCATACATGGCAATGTGGCTGACTTGGTGGCATTCCTGTTCCATAAGTATTGAATGAAAGAGCAGACCACCAAGACAGAAATGCTGCAGAGTGTCTTCCAAGATTGTGAGGAGCATTTTTCTGAGGTCTTCAGGGTAGTCTCTGAGTGCTTGTATCTGGTCTTTGGCATTGATGTGAAGGAAGTAGATTCTCCCAGCAACTCTTATGTCCTTGTCTCTGCGCTGGGCCTCACCTATGATGGGACGGTGGATGATGATCAAAGCTTTCCCAAGACCAGCATCCTGATAATCATCCTGGGTGTCATCTTCCTTCAGGGCAACTGTGCCAATGAGGAGGTCATCTGGGAAGTGCTGAGTGGGATAGGGGTGTATGCTGGGAGGGAGCACTTTGTCTATGGGGAGCCCAGGAAATTCATCACTGAGGATTTGGTACAGGAAGGGTACCTGGAGTATCAGCAGGTGCCCAATAGCAATCCTCCTCAATATGAGTTGCTGTGGGGTCCAAGGGCCCACACTGAAACCTCCAAGATGGAAGTTCTGGAATTTTTGGCCAAAGCTTGATGATATAACCCCCAGTGCCTTTTCTGTCTGTTATGAGGAGGCTTTGAGAGATGAAGAAGAGGAGCTGAACTTCGAGGACCAATGGAGTGGCGATGTTTTGGGTCGGGGGTATTGTTGCAGAGCCACATCTGGTAGGTTCTCCTGTTCCAAGAGAATTCGGAGGCATATTTTTCACTCTGTGTTTGAAAAGAGCATTCACTTTTGTAAGTACTGCAGAGTCAGAATGGAGATGGTGTGAATTCAGTATATAACATCTTTGCATTTCTTTTTGATGTGTGTGACTTGGAGATTTTTTCTTTTTGATATTTCTTCAAAAGTTGTTCGTCTTAATAGAAGGTTATTTAACTTCAAGTTCTAAATGTTTAATGGCATTGGTCACAAACATATGCTGTTGTTATCCATCTTAAGACTTTTGCTGTGTTTTAAGGAAAATTCTGAGATCTATTCTATTTTGTGACCTGGAACAAGAAATATGGATTGGAAATGCAAGCTTTTTTGGAAATGTAAAAGAAGTCATCAATGTCTATTTATTTAAATAAATTGAAGACTGCAATCACTGTACAACCCAGCAAATTCACTGCTGTACATGTATCCCAGACAACCGACAATTTTGCCATTTATTTATTTATTTATTTTTATTTATTTGTGTCGGGGATCGAACTTGGTTCCTTGTGCTTGCACAGAAGGCAGTGAAACCACTGAGCTAAATCCCCAGCCCATTGCCCTTTATTTATATTTTGGTTTTCTCATAGAATATGAGAAAATATATGAGGACATGTGTCTGATTCATTTTACTTAACACTGTGGCCTTTAGGTGCATACATTTTCCTACAGAGGACTCAATCTTTTCCTTTTTATGGGAGAGTAGTACTCTGTTGTGCACAAATACCACATTTTTTCTCTGCATCCACCTGTTGATGGACATATAGACTCCTTACAAGATTAGCTATAGTCAATTTTGCTGCTATAAACATGAGTATTTATATGTCACTGTATTATGATGCCTCTTTAATTCTCTCAGGGTGAAATATAGAAGGGAAATGTCACAGTTGAATGCCATTTCTGCTGTTAATCTTCTAAATAATCTCCATACTGATTTCCATAGTGGTTATGCCAGTTTTCACTCCCACCAAAAATGAAGAAGTGTTCCTTTTCCCCGCTGCAGGCTCACCAGCATTTGCTTTTATTTGACTTCTTGAGGACAGCCATTCTTTATAGAGTGAGATGAAATCTCAGTGTTGATTTAATTTGCATTTATTGAATGGCCAGCAGTGTTGAACATTTTTTTTCATGTATTTAATGGCCAGTTGTACTTTTTTATCTGAGAAGTGTCATTCATTTCAGAAGCCAATTTCTTGATTGAGTCTTTTAATTTTGGGAACTTAATTTTTTTTAAACTTTATATAGTCTAGATATTCATTCCTTGTTTGAGGCACTGGCAGATTTTTTTCCATTCTGTAGATTATCTCTTTGCTATGTTGGGTGCTTTATTTGCAGTGCAGAAGTTTTGCAATTTGATATGACACAATATGTTGATCCTTGGTATTATTTCTTGTGCACCTGGAGTTTTGTTCATAAAGCCTTTGCCTATTCCTGTGTCTACCATGTTTACCTCTTTTTTTCTTCCAGCTGATTGTTTCTGTTTTAATATTTAGATCTTTGATGTGTTTTGATTTTAGTTTAGTGTAGGTGAGCAATACGGGTCTAGGTTCACGATTTAACAAAGAGGCCACTTTTACTCCAGGGAAAGTATTTGGCCTCTTGTCACAGACAAGATGCCTCAGGTTGCTTGGGATTATTTCTGTACCCTATGTTCTTTTCCATTCATCCAGAGGTCTGGTTTTTGCCAGTATCATACTGTTTTTATTACCATAGGTTTGTACTTTAGTTTGAGGTTTGGGAATGTGATGCTTCCTGCTTTGTATTTGTTGCTTAGTACTGCTTTTATTAGTCTAAGTCTCTTTTGGTGCCATATAAATTTTAGGATTTTTTTCTATAGTTCTCTGAGGAAGGCTGTTGGCATTTCGATTGGGTCTGCATTACATTTGTATACTAATTTTGGAAGTATGATCTTTTTGAGTATACTCTTTCTGCCTATCCAGGAACAAGACATCTTTCCATTTTCTGATACCCTCTTCAGTTTCTTTTTTCAGAGTACTGTAGTTTTCATTGTAGAGGTCTATCACTTCCTTGCTTAGGTTAGTTCCTAAATATTTCACTTCTCTTGATGTTATTGTGCAAGTTATTATTTCTCTCATTCATTTCTTTGTGAGTTTATTAATGGTGTACAAGTACATGATTGATATTTGTGTGTTGACTTTGTAAGCTTCTATTCTAGTGAATTTTTAAAAATTAATTCTAGAAGTCTTATATTGGAGTCCTTGAGGTCTGCTATGTAGAGGATTATGTCACCTTCAAATAATGGTAATTTAAATCTTTCTTTCCTATATGTATGTTTTTCCTATATGTATGTTTTTCCTATACATATGTTTAATTTATTTATCTTGCCTGATTTTTCTGATTAATGTGTTCAGAATTATTTAAACAAATATGAGAAAAGGTAAAAAATGAAAACAAAGTCTTTGTAAATAGGGATGGGTGGAGGGGTGAAGGGAGGGCAGGGGAATTGGGAAAAAATAAGAACCAAGATACATCATGTAAAGGTACAAGATCTCAATGATGAATGTAACTGTATTGTATACCTAAAATGTACCAATAAACTTAATGGAAAAAAAAAGAGTGGTGACAGCGGACATCCTTGTCTTGTTTCTGGTTGTAGAGGGCAGATTCTTCACTTTTCCCCATTTACTATGAATTTGGTCATTGGTTTGTCATGGATGGCTTTTAGGAGATTGAGATGAACTTCTTCTATATCTATTTTCTTCAGGATTCTCATCATGGATCGATAGTGGATATTGTCAAATATATGTTTTACACCTATTGAGATGATTGTGTATTTTTTGTCTGGGATTCTCTTTATAGGGTGTATTAAATTTTTGATTTGTGCTTATTGATCCATCCCTGCATCTGTGAAATGATGTACAACTTTATCATGATGTACAAACTTTCTGATGATTTGTTGCATTGTTTCCCAGTATCTTACTAAAGTTTGCACATCTATATTCATGAAAGTGATTGAGATATAGTTCTTTTATTTGGGTGGATTTGTTTCTGGTTTTGGGATCATAGTAATACTTTCAGGAATGACTTTGGGAATCCTGCTTCTCATTTAATTTTGTTACGGAGTTCAAGGAGTATTGGCATTAGATCTTCTCTAAAGTGCTTGTAGAATTTGACTGTGAATCCAACAGGACATGGGCTTTTCATATATACATATATATGTACACATATATATATATGCTTCAATTTTGTTGACTGTTATAGAATTATTTGGAGTTGTTATATCTTATTGTTTCAGCTTTGTTCATATAGACCTAGGAATATATGCATTTCTTCTGAAATTTTCCATTTTATTAGGTTCTTAAAGTATTTATTAATGATCTTCGGGATTTTGGAAGAATCCATCATGATTTCAACTTTTCCATTTCTAATGCTTGAATTTGGATCTATTCTTTCCTTGTTTTGGTAAGAATGGATAGGGGTTTTTCAATTTTTTAATACTTTCAAAAGAACAACTCAACAATTTATTCCTTCTTTGTATTTTTTTAGTCTCTGCAAGGGCTCGACAAATGAATGCCTAAATTTTCAAATCCAGAACAACTCAGGCTAGGCCTGGACTCTGGATACCAGGGCATGGCCTGTGCCTTTTGCAGCTGAGCTTAAAACCCTCAGAGTGTGTCTTTCTAGTCTGCTCCCTGTCCACAGGTGTTTCCTGAGATTGTCTCTTACCCAGTCGCTGTGGGAGGGTAACACTGATGTAAAGGTGTCCTGTGTCTGTGCTGAGGCTCATGTTCAAACACTCACCCCTTTCCTGGAATGGAACCCAAGCCCATGCACTCTACAAGGACATGGCAGGCACCTGCATAGGTGTCAATCCTTTGCTGTTTCTTGTGTAAGGACTCTGTGAGAGCAGAAATCCACACTGTCCTTGCAGATCACACTAACTGCTAGTCTACTGAACCACAACCTCCTTTACTTCCTTGGACTTCTTGGATCCCCCAGGTTTCACTTTGGTTCTGCACATTAACCTCTTTCTCAAGAGCTAGGATCCAGAGAGAAACTGGACTAATTTTTTTCCCCAACTCACCAATGTTGTCTGTCTCTTCTATTTCTCTGTAGTGTTTTTTATTAGCACAGTTTGCAGTGCATAATAATCACATTCATCATGAAGGATTTGCATAGGTACATAATGTATCTTAATTATTTTCTTGTGCCCTTTACCTCACCATTTCCAAACGCTGTGTTTCTTTTTTTCCCTTTAATTTTTTCCTTTAAATCATTTTTCCTTCCTTCCCTCCTTCCCTCTTTCTACCACCTTTTGTTCCCATTTCAATTTGTATAAGTTATTTCTACTTCCTTATATTTATCTTCAATTTTGCTCCTTGTTTATACTTTGGGTTTTCAACACAAGGGAAAAAATGCGGTGTTTGAACTGATGTGTTTGATTTATTTCACTTAAGATTATGGTCTTCAGGTACATTCATTTACCTAAAAAATCTCAACTTTATCATTCTTTATGGAAGAGTAGTACTCCATTGTACACCACATTTTCTTTATCTATTCATATAGTGTACATGGCTATAACAGCACGGTTTATAGTAGCTAAATCTTGAAACATTCTCTGTAGTATTGAACTTTTGTGTCAGGTTCTTCTGGATTTCTGGGGATCCACTTCTTTTTTCATCTGTTTTTTCTTTCTCTTCCTCAGTTGGGATTTTCCAGAGTGCTAATTCCAAAGCTTGGAGAGACTGAATTGCTATTGCTCACCACTCTACTATTTTCTAGCACCGATGGTTTAAAGGTAACCCACACCCATACACAAAGGGGCTCCACAAAGACTGGCTTCCCCTGTTATTAGCCTGGATTTCTTGTTGTGGGTGGTTGTATATAAACTGCTCATAAATGCACAAAGTGTTTGGAGGTGGGAAAATTCAAGGATGTCAGAACCTTGGTCCAAGAGGAGACCACGATTCAGTAGAGGGACCTACATATGGTTAGTAAATGGAGGACCCCAGGAGCTGAGACACCCAAAGTATGGACCCTTCCTGAGGACTGAGGTGTGTGCAGCACAGAAGCAACAGACTTACAGAATCTTCCTGTTCCCCAGGTCAGCCCTGGGAAGCTCTAATTGGCATGCTCACTTCTACCATGGCTCGGAAGTGAGTCTTTAGGGGATTAGGTCTTGGTGTCAAAGGGAGAGATCAGCTCATCTCTGGTGGTGTAGGGTCGAAGGAGGGCAGGCACCAACAGGAGGAAAATGGAGAAAGTACAAAAGCACATAGGAGATACCTTGCTTATGTTCTCATTGCTGAGACACAATACCTGATATCTACAGTTTAGTGGAAGAAAGTTGATTTAAGCTTACAATTTATGGAGATTTTAGTCCATAGTCAATCAGATCCATGCAGCACATCAGAGAGGAATGGGCTGGTGGGAGGAAAGCTGCTTATCTCAAGTCCTCCAGGAGGCTGACAGTGAAGGGAGGGGCCAGGAAGGAAGAAATATCCTGCCCTGTCACAGCCAGAGGGACCTTCTTCTCCCTAAAAGGCCCCATCTCTTGGGGCCAGGGATTTAGCTCAGTGGTTTTACCACCTGCTGTGCAAGCACAAAGACCCAAGTTCGATCCCTGGTACCAAAAATAAATAAATAAATAAATAAATAAATAAATAAATAAATAAAGGTCCCACCTCTTAACAGCATGTCAACAGTAAGCCCCCATTATACAATGACTTTGCAAAGGTCCTGCCTATGATCTCATGGGGTGTTTGGAGGAAATCTAGACTTAAACCATATCGGGTTGGCATCACAGGAAAGATGGGTACAGGTCTTATGGTCAGCACTGAAGTCCCCATGAAGGGGTGACATAATGAGTGCTTGCTCACTTCTTTTCAGAATGCTGAAGAACTTAGGGAGGTAAGGGACTTGACCTGAGTTAGTATATTCAAGTTGACACAGGGAACCCTATCTGGTCAGGAGACACAAAGGTGTCCCAGGATCTGCCAAGAGTCAAGATGAGGATCTTAAGGGAGGATATAGGACACTCTTGACCTGAACATAGGCAGGTGGGTGGTCCTCTGACATCAGACCTGTGCTTGCTGTCATCTCCTGAAGCCTAAGCAGGGCAGTCAGACTAAGACTGTTCTCTTAGTTCTGGGTCTTTGATCTCAGTGAGATCAAGGCCTTGGTACAAGGAGGGTAGAACCAGGAGAGCAGATGTAGGATCCTAGGGTCTATCAAGGATCTAGATGAGGCAGAGAGAAGCCACTCACCAGAACACAAAGTACCCTAGCCTCAGCCTGTCCCTTTGCTTATTTGTAGTCAGACCCAAGAAACATAGATGGACTTGCATTCACCCACTTCCCTGTTGAATGTCTTACAGCAATATTGCTGTGTTTTAAAGAAAGTGGTTCCAAGTCACTGAAGAGAGGGTCCTAGACCTAACCACTTATCAAAATAAAGATGGAACAGGTTCCCTTTTCTAGGGCACATGGACCCCATTGAATTTTTCCATCTCCAGCTGTTGCCCCCAGAACAATGTGGCCAGATATATGTGTCCCTGTGGTGTCTTTGTTCCCTATCAAGAAGGGAGACATTTTTTCCTGGAGTTTGCCTCAGCCTAGCAGAGGACTGGGGTCGAGGCCTTGCTGAAGGACAGTTGAGGGCCCTGAGTGAGCAGAGAGGAGACCATTCACCCAGAATACTGGGGAACTCACAGAGTCCAGCCCACTCCTACCATGAAGGGTCAGGGAGCAGGACTGTGCTTGTGGTCTGAAGCCTGAGGATCCGTACATGGCACTCATAGGCACTCCAAGACCCAGGAGGTGAAGGTATTGGGGTGGAGCAGTTTCCTCGGGTCACACAGCAGAGGAGGCCCAGGAGACAAGGTGAGGTGCATGTTCTGATGTGTACCTAGGGTTCTGCCTGTTCTGGAGCAAGGACACCTCAGAATACTGTATACCCTAGAACCTGGTCTTCTGCAGTTCAACTGCAGCCTAAGAATCAGCCTCGCTTCATGTTCCAGAATCATGGGGACAAGAACCAGGGCGTACAGGAGCCTATGAAACCCTAGAGCATCCCTCAAGGAGAAGAGCTATAATGGCCCTTTATGGGAGGCAACAAGTGTGTTGTTCTCATCTGAGAACACTAATAGTTTCCCTCTCTCCTCCAGGCATCTGAGGCTTCAACAACAAGATCTTGCTCTCAGCTTGGAACATCATGATGCCCGGTGGTCAGCAGAGCGAAGACAGCAAGCTACGGGGAGAGCATCTTGCCCAAAGTAGTGCAGGGGACATCATGAGTGTGCAGGGTCTCGAGGATGAGGGGGAAGCAGCAGCCTCCGCTTCCTCTCTATCCTCTCCCTCCCTTACTGTCATCGCGTCCACACCAATAGAAAAGCCTGGGCCTGGGACACCAAGTTGTCCTCAGAATCCTCAGGGCATCTCCTCTCCCCCCAGTGCCATGGCTGCCACTCAAAGGAGCCAGTGCAGTGAGGGCTCGGGCGGGCAAGAGGAGGAGGGTCCAAGTCCCTCGCAGGACAAGGAGGCCCCTCAGATCAGGCAGGAGTTACCAAATGACAAGTTGGATAAAATGGTGCCATTCCTGCTCCGCAAGTATCAACAGAAGGAGCAGATCACCATGGAGGAAATGCTGCACGTTGTGGATGATGATTACCATGAGCACTTCCCTCTGATCTTTAGGGAACTCTGTCAGTGCATGTGTCTGGGCTTTGGCATTGAGCTGAGGGAAGTGGATCCCCCTGGCCAGACATACGAGCTTCTCCCTGTCCTGGGCCTCACTTACAAGGGGATCCTGGATGACGATGTCCAGGTCATTCCCAAAGGGAACCTCCTGATAGTCATCCTGAGTGTAATCGTCATAAAGGGCGACCGTGTCAGTGAGGAGGACCTAAGGGAACTGCTGAGAGACAGGAAGCTATTAGCTGAGAGGGAGCTCGTTATTATCGGGGATCCCTGGAAATTCATCACAGAGGATTTGGTCCGGGAAGAGTACCTGGTGTACCAGCAGGTTCCTAATAGTGATCCTGCTCGCTGTGAGCTGCGGTGGGGTCCACGGGCCCACGCTGAAACCAGCCCAGTGAAAGTCCTGAAGCACATGTTCAGTCTTGATAGGACAGATCCCAGGTCTTACCCACATCTACAGGAGCAGGCGCTGAGAGAGGCAGAAGGTCTGTCTGAGGCCCTTGAGGGCGAGGATGAGTGACAGGGTGGGGAGTGTGCTGCCACCACGTCGCTGCTTGGTCCCCACCCCACGTGAAATGAGCCCCATTCTCAGGCCGTGTTTCTGCAGAGCAGCACTTTCGTCAGCAGTGAGGCCCAGGGGGGGGTGATGAAGTACTGTGCTTGACAACTTGGTGTCTGTTCTGTTCTATTTGGCTTACTTACAAATTGACAGCTTTTCTTTTATGAGTTTTGACAGCTGTTCCTTTTTTTTGCGAGATTAAGTAGCTTGCAAGTCTTATTTGAAGGATGATACTGATCTCACATGTATTTTTATTTTCCTGATGTTGGTGTTTGATTGTGATTTTTGACATGAATGTGATTTTGTGTGACATCAATCACACATGAATATTGATTTTCTAATCCAAGTGTAAGAGTTATTCCTGTTTTGTTAAAACAAACAGGGAAACCTTTCATTTTATTTCTGATAAAATAGGATTGTAATAGGAATTTCCTTGGAAATGCATAAGAAGTTTGCATGAAGTTAGATGAAACATAGAAATAGACATAATATAGAATCAATTCTTGTATTCTTATTTCTTTTTCCCTATTTTCCTATACTATTAAAATATATGTGTATCTGAATTGGCTTGGTTTCTTCAATTATATTTGAGTAATTTAGTGTCAATAAGGAAGTCTGTCTGTTTATGAATACATTGACCCCTAAACCTTTACTGATCCTGTGTCCTTTGGGAGTCTCTGTGTCTGTGGTAGAGATACAAGTAAATCAGACTGAGCAGGATCAAAGCTACCCCATGTGATGGTGGAGACCAGGAGTACCAGCAGTGTCAGAAAGATGGTGAGATGTCCTCAGAGACCCAAAGGGCAGATAACAGAGCACAGAAGGGGCAGAGTCTAGCAGAGACCCGTCATGTGTGAGTGCTAAGCCGTGGGAATTTGTGTCTAGGGGTAACTGCAGTTTGGTCTACAGGAGTTAGTTTTGATACAGCTGCATGGTGGCCAGGGCCAGACCCTCAGATAAGTGCTTTGGCTCTGAGATAAAAGCCTTAGAGGATGGAAGACTGCTCTGAGCAGCATTTTAGGTGGTGGATATTAGGTAGACTGAGAGGAATCCTCACGTGGGACAGCTATGAGAATAATTGTCCTACATAGGGCAAGAACCAGGAGATCTACCAGCATCTACAAGGATGCCCAGTATCTACAAGGATTCCCTGAGAGATAAGGGGGACTCTCAGGTAAAGTGAGGCTCTAGAGACCCATCCATGTGCTCTGCTGTCTACTAGGAGTGTCCACATTCCAGGGTCTTTCAGTGTACAGTAGACTGCTTTCCTGAAGACACCTTCTCCTCGTGAGTCCATTTTTGCTCAACACTCAAGATGGACATGAGCATCTGGTCAGTCTCATTGGCCCATTACACCAGTGGTCAGAGGACTACCTGACCAAGTGGTTCTCCCTCTACAGACCCTTCTCAGTGTTCACAAGTGTCTTCCCCCTGTCTTATGTGAGGACTCAGCCTGGGAGAGCATGCTAGTAATGTTGGGATGTGTAAATTTACTTGAAGTTTCTTGGAACTGCATCTGTGCTTAGCTGGCCTTGTCACTAGAATGGACGGGGTTTTAGTCCTCATTGTCACAGAGGCCTCGTAAGCCTCAAGGCTAAACTTTTGGTGACAATGATATGATTGAAAATAGTTTTGTCAGCAGAAGAGGAGCAGGCAGGAGGGAAAATATGATACTTCATCCAAATTCCAGGAGCCTTGAATTTGTTGGTCCCCAGCAGGGACAGACTCCTCCACATCTAATCAAGGAATAACTACTATGGGAGAGAACATATGATGGTCAAAGACTACTGAGTAGCATTTTTTCCCAGTTTTCTGTTCAGTGTTTTTGTGAGGTACACCTTCCTGGGAAATTGACAAATTTTCCAGAAAAAGATCAACAGAGTCTGAAGATCAGGTGCTACTAGAACTAGCTGTGTGTCAAGTATTGAATATACAGTATGTCAAATATGCTGCCATGCATTTTAACACATCTCTTACATTCCACTGGCCTCTACAATCAAAATGTGTGTCAAATCAATTTTATAGATGAAGAACCGGAGGCCTATTGGACTTGGGAGCTTCTCAGGATCCTTATGTGGTAAATGACAAGGCCAGGACTGGACTCCCAGTGTGAGGTCATCTAGAGGCCACCCTGTTCCCACTCCTCTCAAGTTGAAACCATCTCTGTTTCTGAATTTATTTCCCTACTCAGAAAAATTAAAAAAAAAATCTTTCAGGTTGTAGAAAGATCCTGAGTTAAAGGCACTGAACCCTGGCCTGAATTAAGAATGTAAGATGAGCGGGCGATGGGTGCACACTACTCCCTGGGAACTGCCCAGAGTCACCTGCCCTCACCCACGGCATGGAAAAGGCCCTGGCTGTCACTTTGCTCACCATGGAAACCCTCCAATAGCAACAGACCTTTTGACATAAAAGTTATCCTTGGACTGTGAAGCTTAGTCCCTGGGTTCTGTGCCTGAGAAGCAAAATAACACACTCTCAAGCTTTCCCAAACAGGTGATAAGGAGTTTGACATGCAGTGTAATCTACTCCTTGTCTTGGAAGGTAAATTAGAACAGTTTTTGAGACCTTCTGGACATTTTTGTAAGAGTTTAATGGAATGATTTACTGGAAAATGTTTATGTAACAGAAATGTATTAAATGACTTTATGAAGTGGCTGAAACCCAAAGCTCCCTGAGAAGCTGTAGGTGAGACAGGACCATGCTCACCACAGTGGAGGACAGAAAAACATCTGCTGTGGCTGAATTCCTCTAACCCTGAAGTCCTTGGAGGAGATGGTAAGTGCTTCTTTGTTAATCTTAAAATGAAATAAATTCAGCTTCCTTCTCAAATCTCTAGTCTGTGTTTCTTCCCACATGGATATAAATATTTTCAATATGCGGAATGGCACTGGACCTGATGTTCAGACCAGGACAGTCTTGTGCGCTGTAGGAACAGCTCACAGTTAGCAGACTGACCATGAGTCTGAAGACAGGGGAAATGCTCAGCCTGCTAAGATCAGAGGTTATTGTGAGGAGAAGTTCTGACAAGTGCCGGTGAGTGAAGAAGAATCCTCCATGGAGATGAGCTTGATGCTATTATATCTGAAGCATCTGTCCCGTAGTAGGTAGCACTTGAAAAGGCTGCAGAATTTCCATGCCTATCTCACCTCAATAACTCCTCCCAGAGTGGAAGTCAATTGTACCTTAACAAATCATATTTGTTGCATTTAGTTGAGCTTCTACTGTGTAACCACTTACAGTGCCACTATACATGCTCACTCTCCCACAGCTGGTCTTCCCCACTTTTTTAGCTGTGGGATCATTACAGATCCCTTGTAATTAGGAAAATTCCTTAGATAATCCTGTGCCACTGAAATATTAGCAGACTCATTACTTATTCATTACAACCATTTCTATAGGAGATGCTGTAGTAGCCTTGGATGCATCCTCACACCATGGCCACACAGCACCCAGACCTTTCTGTTCACATGCATAGGAGGTTCAGCCATGTGTCTTCACACCCTTTGACAGGAGCAAGCTGATTCTGTACCTTGGAAGCCTTGGAGCCACTGCACACATGCTGACTGCAGAGTTTCCTTCATGCTGCCCTCACCCTTCAGGCTCCTGGGCACACCTGTCAATCCCAGCACACCTGTGATGTCCTCCCCAGTGTGAGAGCAGGTGGTGGCCAAAATCACCCAAATCCCTGTGCTGACTGGGGGTTCCCTCCCCCTGTTGCTGTGCCCCATTGGCTGCCCTCTCTTGCACCTGGCCTCAGCCTGCCCAGTTTAGAGCATTCTGCTCTCTGTGTCCCTACTCCCACCTGCTCAAGACAGGGCCTGATCCTAATGGTAACTGTGCCTATCATGAGCTCTTACTAATCTCACTCATTAGTTCTAAGATATCTTTGAAGCTTCCCTCTTTTTTTTTACACATATTACTGTCATAAGTGAAATTAAAATTTAAAATGTGCAAGTGAAATTGATATTTATCAAAGTACAAATTGCAAATAAAATAAAAATTCCCAGCACCGTATATGAAAAATACCACCCTATTTCCCCAGTTTACTGGTATTGCAAAAAAAGATGTTATCAAATGATCAACATGTAGGAAAGAAGGATTAAGTTCAGTTCAGAGTTCCAAAGGATTCAGTCTAAAGTTGGTAGGCATAGCTTTGGTGCCTGTGCTGAGGCAGTAGATTAGGGTGGGGCACATTCTTCATAGAGCTCTTCACCTCATGGAAGCTGGGAAGCAGGGAGAGGAAGGAGGAGACCAACAGCCCACAATCCCCTTCAAGGGTGCTCCTCCAGGGACCTCAGACATCCCAGTATGACCCATCTCTGAAGTTTCCAAGCTTCTCAGTGACCTTTCAGCTTGTGCACCAGGCCTTGAACCCATGAGCCCTTGGGAGGCTCTTAGGCAAACCTTATCAGATAAGTTGAGAGGGGTTAGAATGCAGTTGAAGACAGACTCTTGTTATGACACCCCCTCAATCAAGTGTGGGTAAGAAAGACTTTGGTGGCAGAAATTCTCCTAATTGGAATAGACCAGCACAATACAAAAGTGATTTTTTAATGTGTAATAAGAAAGGGGCTCAACAATAGAATACGTATGAAATTTTGGACAGTGGAAATGCATTTTAAAGTTGTTCAGAGATTCAGAATGAAAAATATTGGAATATTGAGACAAGCAGAATTGGGGAAGGAGGTACACTGATGCGCCTATGGGGAAAGACACAGAATGTGAAGAAATGTGTACTGTTCTTCCAGAGATTGCAGAAAGAAATACACGGAGACACAGGATTTGAATAAAATAATAAAAGTTTTACTTGCAAGCAGGCGGGACTGCCAGAAACCGGTCTGGTCAGTGTCCGCGCGTCCTTTGTTCAGCATTTCCTTTTTATATCCTTTTTAGCCATTATCTCATCCCTAGTGGTCTTTGCTGAGCAAATAAAATTCCAGCTTCTGCTTAATGGTTGGACAGAGGTGGTTTCTATGACTGACTACAATCCTAAACAGATGACAGTTAAGGCACATATATCACAAGTTTGCTCAAGCATTGCGACTTTGTTCTTCAGACTTAAGATGTTATCTATAGTAGAGATAAAAAGAGCTATATAAACTTCACTTTAAACAACAAAAGCAATGGGCTAAGGCAAGTTTTTAAAGGGATACACTACCTATTTTGCTTCTACAACTACTTTAATAGTTAATCTACTAAGCAGTCTAAACGTTTTTCTGCATCATTCCTCCCTCTGTTTACTTTGGGATAATTCTTCTATCCATAATATGTTCTATCTAGTTTATCTACATTTCTTAGCACTAGGATTTGGTAGTGTTGAGCGGCAGCAATATGCTGTTGTATAAATTTTGAAATTCATTGAATGACACAAGGTCCAAACATTAATATTAATATTATAACAAGGAGGGGACCCAGAAGAGGTCCTATCCAAGTTTTCCATCCTGTCAAAGTAAAATTAATTCCATAGGACTGCTGTCCTGTACCAAATTCATTATCAAGAGCTTTGATACAATCTTTCAATTTGTGTAGTGATTCTTGTATTATACCAGATTTATTAGCATAATAAAAACACTCTTCATTGAGAAATAAGCAAGTTCCTCCTTTCTGGGCTGTTAGGAAATTGAGAGCATGCCTATTCTGTAATGTGACATTGGCCAGTGGATCTAGTTTGGTTTCTAAAGCCTGAATTGCATCTTGAATTTTCTCGTTTTTTTCTAATTTCTTTTGTCCTAATGAAATATATTGTTTTCTTCCTTTAACAAGACTAGATTTGTACAAATGTTGTTTATTCCATTGTCCCTTTGGCCTCCAAGGAAACATGTACCATTTCCAATAACCGTGGAGGGGTATTTCAGAAGTGAATGCATAGCTTCGTATATAAACTTGATATATTACTCCTTGTAGCCAAACAGGATCCCATGGGGCTGGCATATACATAGATATAGGATTACATTGACCCTGTTTACAATTGTCACAATTACAAGTGGTTTGTCCAACAAGAGAGCCATTGATCCAAACTTTTGTTTTCTCTTTGCAATATAATTCTCATTAGAATAGCCCCCACAGTCAGAAGTTACCCTAGGTCCCCCATAATGTTCCTTTGGGCAGGCATCAAAGAACATTGTAAATGGATAGCCTTCTGGTTCCCATTTTAGCATTTTAAAAGTCACATATTGTTCATCAAACCTTTCATCTCTAGGGTTAAACACCCACAGTTTGAAAACAAAGAAACTTCAAGCAGTGGTGATCTGGTACAACACAATAATCCATGTCATCCTTGTTGGTGCTCCCATTCTTCAGCTGTGCGTTGACTCACCAGGCTCCAGAGTGGTGAGAGCAGAGCTTTGAGTGTATTGTCTTTCTTGGCTTTTAGCATCAGCTTTATTGTTACCTTGTGCAATGAAGTCTTTGCCTTTCTGATGTCCTGAACAATGTATTACTGCAACTTTGCTAGGTCCCCACACTGCCTTGTGCAATGGTATAATTTCCTGTTTATTTTTAATTTTCTTCCCTCCTGCCAGAGAAGACCTTGCTCTTGGTAAATCATGCCATGGATGTGCAATGTAGCAAATGCATAGTGAGAGTCCATGTATATATTTACCTTTTTACCCTTTGCCCATCAGAGCACCTGCGTAAGTGCCCAGAGCTCATCATGCTGTGCCAACCAGCCAATAGGAAGTGGCCCCAGCAAGGATCCCCTCATCTTTTGTGGTTACTGCATATCCAGCATGACAAACTCCATCTTCCACGAAGCTGCTCCCATCCGTGAACAAAATGAGGTCAGCATCAGAAAAGGGTATAATTTGCAGGTAAGGGTGGCGGAAAAAAAGGACATATTTTGGCCCCTGATCATTATATTGACCATAGGCTTGTGGGGGCCTAACTGCATCGAGGCTGGTGTGTGTCAGTCACTATCTTCCATCACAGGCAACAGTGTACCAGTATCTTTTCTTTCCTTTAATTCCTGCTTTTCTTTTCTTTGAGCTGTGGGCACTTGTTCTTATAATGTCCTTTCTCTCTGGAATATGCACACTGGTCACCATCTAAGTCCTCACGTTTAAAACCTTTCCTTTTCTTTCTCTACCTTGGCTCCCATAGCTACTGTTATGTATTTGGCCTGTCTCTTATCTTGTTCATTTTCCCTCTTAGCCCATTACTTCTCTTGCACTGACTCTCTGTTCACATACACTTTCCTAGCCAATTGTAACAATTGTGTTATATTCATACCCTCCCAAGTTTCTTACTTTTGATTTTTCCTGGTAATATCTTGAGCTGACTGGGTCGCAAAAGTCATTAATTAACTGGTAGCTATCAGGAACTGCAGGATCAAATGGTGTATACATTCTGTAAACTTCAAAGAGCCACTCATAAAATCTCTCAGGGCTCTCATTGGGCTCCTGCTGTGTTTCTAGCACTTTAATCATATTTGTAGGCCTTTTACTCAAGTATCCCTTCCAGGAGGGCAGTCCAATAATTGCTTAAGCTGTTCTGGCCTCCTGGGGTATTGGGGTTTCAATTGGGCAGCTCATTCACTGGAAATTGCTCTTCATGCCTAGTGTCTGGATTCTGTGTGCCTGCCGGCATTCTAGGAGCATTGATCTTTTTAATTTCTCCTAAAACTCTCTGCATTTCTTTAAAGATTAATGAAGTTCTACAAAGTTCTTTACAATCCTTCCAATTAGGATGATGGGTAGCAAAGATGGAATCAAATAATTGAAGCATTTTGGAGGGGTCTTGGCAGAGGATAAATGACTTTCTTTTTTTCTGGACCCAGCCTTCTTTGTCCTTTTTTAAGTCAAATCTCAAATATCACACCTTGGTCTGACATATTTGTGCCCTTTCCCAACAGTTTTTTTCTAACTCACTATAAAGGAGGAGGTCATATCATAACCTGTTGGTTCTTAAACCCTTTGAAGATGACCAATGTACACATATTATAGTAACATATCTAGAATTTAACCCTTTGATGACAACCAATGTAAACATATTTAAACTTTTTATAACAAACTTGAAACCAACAAACAAACATACATATTTTCTTGATAAATCATTTTCACACATGTTTTGACATACCTAGGCCTTCTGGTCTTGTATATCTCTTTTAATCTTTCTAACAAGAGAAACATACACAAATTCTATATCAAAATTGTATCTCTTTTACTTAAAGCTTTTTAATATTTTTTTAATCTCACTTATTATAGTCCTTTTATGACAAACATGTCTTTAGCTGTTAAAATTATAAAGTGTCCCTTTTTTTATTCTCAGACTGTTACACTTTAAATTTGGTTGGCTGCCAATAGAATGGTAGTAACCTTGAGTTTTTTATCAACAAAGTACAGAAAAGATTAAGTTAACCCTATAATTACAATTGAAGAATTTACAATGTACAGGAAATATTTTAAGCACACCAATTAAACATCAACTCAAACTGAAACACAGATACATTTATCAATTAGCTAAAATTTGTAACTTGATTTCTCTTGTAAAATTTCTTACTTTCTCTGGCTTTGTTTTATGCCTTTCAGAGCTTTCTTAGCAGTTATCAATCCATTCCTTATTTTCTCTTTTCAATTTTGTTTTCAATTGGAGTGTAAGCCCTATTCGATCCTCTCTGAGTCTGACCACAGCATGTAGTCTCTGGTGCTCTAAAGCCATGCAGTTCTCATGCTTTTGTCCCCACCTACCCTGAACCTGTGAATTTAGCAACTCAAAAGGAAGGGGAAAGTCTAAATTCTCTCCGTCTGGATCTGAAAGGACAAGTTTCTTTTCAGCATCGTCCCCTTTCTGATGGAGTACCAGGATATTGCTTTTTGATTCCAGGGTGCCCATATGAAGCCAAGGAGTCATTCTGTGGCACAATTTGAGCCATAAATCAATATAGGGAAATTGATCTGGATGTTTCCATACAAGGGGCGGTGACTGGTAGCCAGACGTACAAGATGAGACCCTCATCTAGTGATCTCTCAGTTGGCCAAGCTAGGCAAAGTATGGGCCATTCTAAATCACAAAAGGTTCCAAGTTTTTGGGGTTTCATCTTAATACCATAGTTTCCAGTAAAACCTTTCTTAAAATTCTTAAGCATGCATTCCAAAACAGTAGGACGAGATGTTTCTGTTCCCATGATCGGACAATCAGAGTGTTGGAGTGTGTATCTGTACCATTGTACGGAGATGCAAGACAAAGGTGGGGGATTACTCACTCACCTGCCTGGCTGTGGGCCTCTCAGTCACTTTAAGGTCCGTTCAGGCTAAGGTGGGCTGTTGCATAAGCTTTCTATTGTGACTTTGTTGAACGCAACCACAGAATCACCGGACAGACCACACATAAGTTCCATGACTAGCGGAGGACTCTTTAAGTGCAAGTACTTCCTCCCTCTGTCTTGGTACTGCAGCTTGTTCCATTCACTCTCCTGTCTAGGACACTTTCAATCACTCATTCATTCAGATGTTATCACATTCCCTCCTGGTGACCCCCTAACTGTAATGGAAACAAATGGGAGGAGCTACCTCCCAAAATGGCAAAGTACAAGGGGTGATCAGGCCCCTGCACTGTATTTGCCCAAAGTTACAAAATACAAATTTACAAAGTGAAACCAAAGTGAAACCAAAAGTTAACGACTAGGGATTTTCCTGGGGTTTCTCACCCAGCAAAGGAAAGAGACAGATGAGCCACCAACAGCAGCAGCAGCAACACTCCTGCTGTCCTGTGTCTTGGGTTCGGGCAATAAGCAATGGGTGAGTGGGTCTCTGTGTTCTGTTGGGGAGCCTAGGAAATTAGTCCCATGGGAGTGCTTTTCCGCTCGAAGAGATGGAGAGCCACTACCTCCAGTGGGGTTGGGGCCGATGCCCAAAAGGACTATTTCATTCACGATTCCTGGCCAGGGAACCAAATGTTCTGGAAATTGTGGAAAGAAATACATGGAGACACAGAATTAGGGTAAAATAATAAAAGTTTTACTTGCAAGTAGGTGGTACCATCTCATTTTTATATCCTTTTTAGCCATTATCTCATCTCTAGTGGTGTTCATCTTTGCTGAACAAACAAAATTCCAGTTTCCACTTAATGGTTAGACAAAGGTGGATTCTATCACTGATTACAGTCCTAAACCCATGACAGTTAAGGCACATATATCACAACTTTGCTCAAGCATTGCAACTTTGTTCTTCAGAGTTAAGATGTTATCTATAGTAGAGCTACAGATCAAAGGAGCTATAAAACCTTCACTTTAAACAAAAAAAGCAATGGGCTAAAGCAAGTTTTTAGAGGGATACACTACCTAGTTTGCTTCTACAACTACTTTAATAGTTAATCTACTAAGCAGTCTAAAATTTTTACCCATCACTGTGTTTTAAGGGGCAAAGAACACCCATGAAGAAGAGGCACTGAAGAATGGAGACAGAAGGAGACAACTGGGTGAGGTCTGCCAGCCTCTGTCACCGACAGCATCAGGGCTGCACAGCGGCCTTATGTGTGGAGGAGCCCTGGTGGAAGGAATGCATGCTCTGGCTGAGTTCTCCAGCATGGGATCCCAGGCAACAAGGCTTATCCAGCTAATGTTGCCACCTCATGTTTAACCTGCCAGGTACCAAGAACAGTGCTGAGTCCCCAACATGACATCATTACTCACAGAGACAGCCCAGCTGCATGTGGATGATTATATCCCAGAGGGGCAGGGATTCTTCTCTACTGGAAATTGTGCACCTGTCAAGTATGGGCTTGACTACTTGCCTGTAGTGTTATGTCTGTCACCACTAGCAGAATCTAAAATGGAGTTGGGCTCATGAATTGACAATATTTTGTATGATCACCTGACCCCCATACCACATTGACCAAGTCAAGTCTTGAATTGGCACATGACAGGAGGTCCAAAGTTGCTGTCTCATACTGGACTACTTCAGAGCTGCCAGTGCTCTGGAGCAATGGAATGACCACTTCATAGTGCAAGTTAGTTGCACATGCAGTGATAGCTTGTAAAAGCGGGCTGTCATCTTCCTCAGAAAAATACACTCTAAATATATTTTCCTCACCTGCCAGGAATAAGTAGAACACTGGATCTGTTAACCATGAGATCTCAATTTTTGATATGTGGAGTGACCTCACTTATTATCACTCCTTTTGTCTTCCATGGGAATTTGTACTTCCTGCTCCACAGGTTTGGATTCTGAACTTTACCACCTGTACCTTCCAATAAGGTTTACCCAATTGCAGATTAAGGTATATAAATTTAAATTTAATTTAAATTTTAGTTCCTCCATAATACTAGTCATCTGGAAACATTAGCCACAGCAATTAGAAAAGAGAAAAAAATAAAATGTATAAAGATAGGAAAGGAATAAATTCAACTGTCATTAATTGCTGACAACATGATACTTTATATAGAAGACCCCAAAAACTCCACCAAAAGATTGCTGTACTTAATTGACAGAATCAGTAGGGCAGCTGGATACAAGGTTAACACTCAAAAAAAAAATAGCCTTCTTATACACAAATAATAGACTCACTGAGAGAAAAATTAGGGAAACAATTCCTTTTACAATAGCATCCAATAAAAAAGAAATATCTAGGAATCAAGCTAACAAAGGAAGCAAAAGACTTCTACACTGAAAACTACGGCACTCTGAAAAAAGAGAACGAAGAGGATATAAGAAAACGGAAAGATATCCCTTGTTCCTGGGTAGGAAGAACCAACATAGTAAAAATGGCCATACTTCCAAAACTAATATATAGATTTAATATAATTCCAATTGAAATTCCAACAATATACTTCAAAGAACTAGAGAAAACAATCCGAAAATTCATTTGGAACCAGAAAAGACCTAGAATAGCAAAAGCAATTCTAAGCAACAGAGTCATGGCTGGGGGTATCACAATCCCCAACTTGAAACTATACTACAAAGCTACTGTGATAAAACAGCATGGTACTGGCAAAGAAACAGACTTGAGGATCAGTGGAATAGATTAGAAGACGGAGAAACAACTCCAGACATACTCAGCCACCTCATCTTTGACAAAGGAGTCAACCACAACCATTGGAGGAAAGATAGCCTATTTAATAAATGCTGTTGGAAAAAATGGATTTCAACCTGCCAAAGATTAAAACTAGATCCATATCTAATACCGTGCACTAAACTAAGATCAAAATGGATTAAAGATCTAAATATTAAAACAGAAACACTAAACGTACTGGAAGACAAGTTAGGTAGAACTCTTGAAGACATTAGCATAGGAAAAGACTTTATGAACAAAACCTCTGTAGCATGGGAACTAGCACAAAGAATCAACAACTGAGATCTCATCTTATTAAAAAGCTTCTGATAGCACAGATCCCAGCACAGAGGAGGAGGCTTCCAGTCAACTATACCACCGCTCCTAGTGCAGAAGAGCAGGCTCCCAGGCTGCCAAACAACTGCTCTCAGCCCAGAGGAGGAGAATCCATGTCCCTGTAGCACCGTTTCCAGCTCGGAGGAGGTGAGCCTCTTGGGCACCAGCAGCATCCTCCCTGCCCTCTGGTTGAAATGAGAAGATATATAAACAAGTCTCAAAACCAGACTTCCAGATCATCTACAGCAACCCCAAAGGGAAATGAAATGGAACACTCTGATACTCAACCACCTGGACTCCCTAAACTGGCAACAAAAGAGGATCTGCAAAAAATGAAATTAGAAATAATTTCTCAGATAACAGCAGAGATTGTAGTCATAGTGCAAGATGTGATTAATAAATCTAGAGAGGAGCTGAGGAAAATGATGGAATCCCAACATAGGAAACAAATGGAATCCATAAAACAGATGCAAACAGATTTCCAGGAGATTAAAAACTCCATTGAAAGTCTACACAGTAGAATGAGCCAATATGAGGGTAGAACTTCTGATAGAGAAGATAAGATTGCAATTAGTAACCAGGAAATGAAAAATTGCTTTAAAATTGTAAGGGACCATGAGAAATCAATCCAGCAGCTGCTAGATGATGCAAAGAAGAGTAACATAAGACTGATTGGAGTCAATGAGGAAACAGGAAAGTGTGCAGATGACATAAAAAAAAACTGTTCACAGAAGTAACAGCAGAAAATTTCCCAGCCATGGGAAAAGAACTTGACATACAGATAAGTGAGGCATATAGTACTCCAACTAGCCTTGATAAAAAAAATCTACAAAAAAGGTGTACAATTGTTCAGATTCCAGAAACCCAGCAGAAGAACAAAGTTCTATAAGCGGTTAGAGGAAAGAAACAAATCACATACAAAGGAAATCCCATCAGAATTACAGCAGACTTCTCAGTGCAAACTCTCAAGAAAAGAAGAGCTTGGAGTGATGTACTCCAATCCCTAAAGGAAAACAGCCTCCAACCCAGATTGGTGAACTCTGCAAAGCTATCTTTCAAAATTGATGGAGAAATAAGTTACTTTCATGACAAAGAGCACCTTAGGAACTTCATGAATACCAAACCAGCACTCTGAAAAATTTTAGAAAATATCCTACAAAAACACAATGAGGATCACAACCCCAGGAAGCACAGCAGAATGAATCCATCAGGCACGACAAGAAATTAAACACAAAGAAAAAGTCATGACAATGATAAGCCAATAAGTATGTAACGTTATTGGTCTCAATGCACCAATCAAAAGAAATAGACTGGAAGAAAAGGTCAAGAAGCAGAATCCAACAAAATGCTGCATATGAGAAACGTACTTAATTCAAAAATAAACTTATTATCTGAAAGCTAAAGGGTGGAAAACAATACTGCATGTGACAAGAACCTGAAAAAAAGCAAGAGTAGCTATCCTCTTTGCTGATCAGTGGATTTCAAACCAACAGTGATTAAGAGAGATGAAGAGGGACACTACATCCTTGTAAAGGGAACAATCCAAGAGGAAGAAATGGAAATCATAAATACATATGCACTAAATGCTAGTGTACCCAACTATGCAAAACAAATACTACCAGACATGAAAAGTCATGTATGCACTAATACAGTAGTAGTGGGGGACCTCAATACCACACTGTCACAAATAGATAGATCAACTAGACAAAAAATAAGTAATGAAATACTAGAACTCAATCAAAAACTTGAACAAATGAACTTAACAGATATTTACAGAGTGTTCCACCAAACAAAACTAGAAAACAAATTCTTTTAAGCTGCACATGGGTTGTTCTCCAAAATAGACCACATACTCGCGCATAGAACATGTTTAAGGGCAAAAAAATTGAAGTTATGCCCTGTATATTATCAGACCTTAGTGTGATGAAATTGGAGATACATAGCAAAAGAAACTGCAAAAATTACATAGACACATGGAAATTGAACAACACACTTCTGAATAACCAATGGGTCACACAGGAAATTAAAGAAGAAATTGGACAGTTCCTTCAATTAAATGACAATGACATTACAACATATCCGAATATATGGAACACAATGAATGTAGTCTTACCAGGGAAATTCATAGCAGTGAATACTCATATTAGGGAAACAGAGCAAGCCCAATTAAACAACTTGATGCTGAACCTCAAGCTTTTAGAAAAAGAAGAGCAGGAGAAACCCAAAGGTCATACAAGGGAGGAAATTATAAAGATCAGAGGAGAAATCAATGCAATGGAGACTAAGAGAATGATACATAAAGTCAATAAAGCCAAGAGTTGATTCTTCACAAGAATAAACCAAGTTGACAAACCCTTAGCCAACCTTATCAGAAAAAGGAAAGAAAAGGCCGAACTCCATGCAATTCGGAATGAAAACGGTGAAATTACAATGGACACAGCAGAAATCCAGAGGATCATTAATACCTACATCCAGAATCTATATGCCAATAAGTTGGAAAACACAGATGAAATGGACAGATTCTTAGATACATATGAATTACCAAAGTTGAACAAAGAAGAGCTAAAAATTCTAAACAACCCAATATCAATACAACCAAAATGAAAATGTAATTAGAAAATTACCAACTAAGAAAAGCCCAGGTCCTGATGGGTTCACTGATGAATTCTATAATACATTTAGAGAGGAACTACTGCCACTACTGTTTAAACTCTTCAATGAAATTGAGAAGGAAGCAATACTCCTGAATTCATTCCTGGAAGCATGCATCAACTTGACCCTCAAAGCAGAGAAAGACCCAACTGAGGAAAAGAACTATAGGTCAATCTCACTAATGAACATAGATGCAAAAATCCTTACTAAGGTACTGGCAAATAGAATGCAGAAGATCATCAAGAAGATCATAAAACTTGACCAAGTGGAATTCATCCCAGGGATGCAGGGACGTTTCAGTATACGAAAATCAATCAATGTAATACACTCTATCAATAGAGCCAAGGACAAAAAACATATGATCATCTCAATAGATGCAGAAAAGCATTTGACAAAATCCAACATGCATTTATGATAAAATCCATACAAAAATTTGGAATAGATGGTCTCTACCTCAATCTGATAAAAACTATCAATGAAAAACCAACAGCCAATATCATACTAAATGGTCAAAAACTGAAATCCTTCACACTAAAATCAGGAACAAGACAAGGATGTCCACTATCACACTTTTGTTCAATATAGTTTTGGAAACATTAGCCATGGCAATTAGACAAGAGAAAGAAATAAGAAGAATAAAGAGAGGAAATGAAGAAGTCAAATTGTCATTATTTGCAGATGACATGATACTCTATATAGAAGACCCCATGAACACCACCAAAATTCTTCTAGACTTAATGACCAAATTCAGTAGAGTAGGTGGATACAAGGTCAACACACAAAAATCAACTGCTTTCCTCTACAGGAACAACAGACACACTGAGAGAGAAATAGGGCAAACAATTCCTTTCACAGTAGCATCCAAAAAACTGACATACCTAGGAATCAACCTAAGAAAAGAAATCAAAGACCTCTTTCCTCAAAACTATAGCACTCTGTAAAGAGAGATTGAAGAGGATATCAAAAAATGGACAGACATCCCCTGCTCCTGGGTAGAAGGATCAACATAGTGAAAATGGCCATACTTCCAAAACTGCTATATAGATTCAATGAAAACCCAATTGAAATCCCAGCACCATACTTCATGGACCTTGAGAAAACAATCCAAAAATTCATTTGCAACAAGGAGAGACCCAGAGTACCAAAAGGAATTCTAAGCAACAGAGACACAGCAGGGGGTATCACAACCCTCAACTTGAAACTATACTACAAAGCTACTGTGATAAGAACAGCATGGTACTGGCAAAGAAACAGACCTGAGGACCAGTCAAACAGATTAGAAGATGCAGAAACAACTCCAGACACACTCAGCCATCTCATATTCGATAAAGGAGCCAAACACCCTCACTGGAGGAAAGATAGCCTCTTCAATAAATAGTGCTGGAAAAATTGCGTTTCAGCTTGCCAAATATTAAAACTAGACCTATAACTCTCACCATACACTAAACTGAAATCAAAATGGATTAAAGATCTAAATAGTAAAATAGAAAAGGTGAACCAGCTGTAACAGTGGTTAGGTAGAACTCTTGAAGACACTGGTGTAGGAAAAGATTTTATGAACAAATCCTCAGTTGCCCTTGAACTAGCACAAACAATCAACAAATGGGATCTCTTCTTATTAAAAAGCTTCTACACAGCAAGAGAAACCACCAGCAGTGTGAAGAGACAACCCAGAATGTTGGAAAAATCTTCACCTGCTCTTCCTCAGACAAAGGTCTACTATCTCAAATCTATAAAGAACTTAAAAAGATCAGACCTCCCAAATTTCAAGACCCAATCCAAAAATAGACATCTGAAATGAACAGACATTTCTCAGACAAAGAAGTAGAAATAGTAAATAAACATACTTAAAAATGTTCAACATCACTTGTCATTCAAGAGATGCTAATGAAAACAATGCTGAGATTCCACCTCACTCCAGAAAGAATGGCTGCTATCATGAAATTAACCAATAAGAAATGCTGGAGGGGCTGTTGGGAAAGAGGAACCCTGCTCCACTGCTGTTGGGAATGTATACTGATGCAACCACTGTGGAAATCAGCATGGAGATACCTCACAGAACTAGGACTGGAAGTCCCATTTGACCCAGCTATTCCCCTGCTGGGGATCTTCCCCAAAGAATTAAAAGAATCATACCACAGTGATATATGTGCACCCACGTTCATAGCAGCACAATTTCTAATAGCTTAATCGTGGAAGCAGCTCAATTGCCCATCAACTGGAGACTGGACAAAGAAAATGTAGTTTCTTTTAATAAAATGGAGTACTAGACAGCCATAAAAACTGAGAAATTAGAGACATTTATAGCTAAATGGATTCACATTGAACCGATACTCTTTAGTGAAATAAATAGGACACACATGTGTGAATACTGAATAGTTTCTCTAGGGTGAGAAAATGAAAGTGTAAATAAGGACTAAAAGGTATAATAGATAATGTGAAATAGGAAGAAAATGGAAAGGGGAAGGGGAATTGGGAGGGGTAGGGTAAAGGAAAGAAGGGAATGGAATTAATATGAGAAAATGAAAAAATGGAAACAAAGTCTTTGTAAATAGGGAGGGATGGAGGGGTTGAAGGGAGGGCAGAGGAAGGGGGAAAAATAAGAACCAAGGAAGATTATGTAAAGGTGCACATTTCCAATGATGAATGTCATTATATTGTATACCTAAAATGTACCAATAAAATAAAATTTAAAAAATAAAAAGCTTCTGCACAGCAAGTGAAACCACCAACAGAGCTAAGAGACAACCTGCAACGTGGGGAAAAAATATTTAGCTGCTGTTCCTCAGACAAAGATCTACTATGTAGAACATATAAAGAATTGAAAAAATCAGACACCCAAATTCAAAGACCCAATTCAAAAATGGGCATCTGAAATGAAGAGACATTTCTCAGACAAAGAAGTAGAAATAGCAAATAAATATATGAAAAAATGTTCAACATCACTGGTCATTCAAGAGATGCAGATGAAAACAACACTGAGATTCCACCTCACCCCAGAAAGAATGGCTGCTATCAAGAAATCAACCAATATCAAATGCTGGCAGGGCTGTGGGGAGAAAGGAAACCTTCTCCATTTTTGGTGGGAGTGCAGACTGTTGCAACCACTGTGGAAATCCATATGGAGATATTTCAAAGAATTAGGACTAGAGGTCCCAATTGACCCAGCTATTCCCTTGCTGCATATTTTCACAAAAGAATTACAAGAATCATACCATAGTGATATATGTGCACCCATGTTTATAGCAGCACAGTTTGTAATAGCTAAAGCTTGGAAACAGTCCAAGTACCCATCAATTGGAAACTGGATAAAGAAGTTGTGGGTTTTTTATAAAATGGAGTACTACTTAGCCATAAAGAATGAGAAACTAGAGACATTTCTAGCTAAATGGATGCATGTTGAGGCCATACTCTTATGTGAAATAAGTAGGACACACATGTGTAAATGCCAAATAGTTTCTCTAGTGGGAGAAATTAAAAGTATAAGTAAGGATTAAAACAATTAAAAAGAATAATTGATAATTTGAAATAGGAAGCAAAGGTCCAAAGGTTTGGGGAAGTGCTAGGGGAAGGCGAAAGCAAAGAAGGGAAAGGAAACATTATGAAAAAAGAAAAAAAAGAAAAAAATGGAAACAAAGTCTATGCAAATAGGGAAGGGTGGAGGGGGTGAAGGGCGCACAGGTAATGAGGAAAAAATAAAAACCAAGATACATCATGTACAGGTAGAATTACCCAATGATAAATGTAAACATATTGCATACCTAAAATGTAGCAATAAAAGAATTTAAGCAAAAAAAAATAATGCTAGTCATTTCAGTACTAAATGGCAACTTGTGGTGGCTGGATTCCAAACTGTACAGTATAGTCTAAGTGTAACCATTTTTCAAAAATACTTCCATCAAGAGAATCAGTGAAAATCCTCACAAGATTTATGCCTTAGTTCCCACCTGAGAACCTCTTGTACAGTGACAGAGATGGATCCGATGCTCAAATCCTGGACTGTATGATGGTAAAACCAATGTTGCAGGACTGGGCATCCCTCCTGCTATCTCACTTGCGGGTCTTCGGGTCCTTCTGATTTGGTACCAGCAGACACAGACAGGAGTCACAATCCTGTCAGGGTAAAGGACCCCCTTCTTCACAAGAAAGAGGTGATGCTCTTATGTCCAAGGAAGAGGCAGGTGTCCCGGCAACCCCCTTGAGTATGTTGCTGGTACCCTGCCCGGTGTCTATGGGAAATGGGCAAGGTCACTCTGTACAGCGTGAAAAGGGCACCGAGACCAGGGCTCAGAACCCCGAGGCAGGAAGTTCTCTGTTACACTGCCCTGAGAGGACTGTGGCTGGAATGCAAAGTGAAAGCATAAAATGTAGATTTTCCTTTCACAAATACACAGCTAGTGCAAACTCCTTTCTGCTGTGTTCATAATGGATACCTTGTCCTCCTCTGTCTGCAGCCCCCAAGAAGTGACCGAATAGGCAGATGCCACCAGCCCCAGGAGGCTGGAGCCTGGTTTAGAGGAGGATGTGCTGAAGACTGCTGGAAGTGCTGAGGCCGATCTGCATCACCTGTCCGTGCTTCCCGCCCCTCTGTTCCTAACTATGTGAGCTCCTTTCCCACTTGTACAAGGAGAGATGGGAAATTGACAAAATCGGTCCTTCCTTCTCACAGCAGCTAGCACCAGCAACTTTGGTCCTCCCTTCCAAAATATACAGCCTCCTCGGATTTGGTAATGTGGGGAGAATGAACCTAAGCATATTAACCTTAGTAGCCTGCACCACCATCAAGAATGGCAGAAGCCTGGCTGAGACCGAGGGCACCCTGGAAAAGCAGCCCACTGATCTTGACATTAGGAGCCAGTGGCAATAGAGGGCACCTTGTTGTACACTCTCTTTTCTCACACAAGCTGCTTTAGGAAAAGATCCACCAGATTCCTTGGGGAGCATTCCTCAAAGGATGGCAATTTCCTGCTCTGGGATTAGCGGTTTGGACTTCTTCATCTTAGAAGTGTGTGTTCAAATCAAGGCTCCTGTCTGCCCACTGGCTGTGGAGTGTCTGCTCTCAGCTCAGACTTTAAACCTGAGTCTGTTTAATGGGCCTCACATGAAACACAAAACATGCTCATGGTACATTTCTGTCGAGCTCACACCCCAGGTGCTCTGAAACGTACGGGAGGAACTTCTGCACATAATTCTTACCAGCGATCTTCATGTAGAGATAGCTGGGTGTTGGGGTCAGCTTTGAGTCCTGTCTTGGGCTGAGCAGGTGGAACAGGGTCAGAAATCAAATGTTGCTCCAAACTGGGCAGGCTGAGGCCAGGTGCAGGAGAGGGTGGCCAATGGGGCACAGCAGCAGGAGGAGGAAACCCCCAGGCAGCACAGGGATTTGGGCTACCCTCACACTGGAGAGGACATCACAGGTGTGCTGGGATTGACAGGTGTGCTCAGGAGCCTGAAGGGTGAGGGCGGCATGAAAGAAACTCTGTAGTCAGCGTCTGGGGGGCGGCTCTTGCCCAGGGCCTTGAAGGTACGGAATCAGCTTGGTCTGTCAAAGGGAGAAAACATGCATGGCTGAGCCTCCTAGGTGTGTAAAGAGAGAGGGCTGGGTGCTGTGTAGCCATGGAGTGAAGTTTAATCAAGGGATCCTGCTGCTCCTCCTATACAAATGGATGTAATGAATAAGCAACAGGACTGCTAGTATTATAGTGTCGGAGGATCATCTAATGAATTTTCCTAAGGACAAGTAGACCATAATGGTCCTATGACTAAAAAAAGTGGGGAAGACCAGCTGTGGGAGAGTGAGCATGTATAGTGGCACTGTAAGTGGATACAAAGTAGAGGCTCAACTAAGTGCTACAAATATGATTTGTTAAGGTACAATTGACTTCCGCTCTGGGAGGAGCTACTGAGGTGAGATAGGCATGGAAATTCTGCAGCCTTTTCAAGTGCCACCTACTACGGGACAGATGCTTCAGATAAAGGATCAAGCTCATCTCCATGGAGGATTCTTCTTCACTCACCGGCACCTGTCAGTACTTCCCCTCACAATAACCTTTGATCTTAGCAGGCTGAGCATTTCCCCTGTCTTCAGACTCATGGTCAGTCTGCTAACTGTGAGCTGTTCCTACAGCGCACATGACTGCCCTGGTCTGAACATCAGGACCAGTGCCATTCCACATATAGAAGATCATGACTTCCAGGGTTGGGGGGAGACACTCACCAGAGACTAGAGAAGGAAGGTGCTTTTTATTTATTTATTTATTTATTTACTTACTTACTTACTTATTTACTTTTTAGTACTGGGGATCCATCTCAGGACTTTGAGCTTGTGAGACAGGCAGTGGCACCACTGAGCTAAACCCCTACCCAACCGATCCAATCTTGCCCAAGAAGAGCGATTAAGGAACATTCACACTGACCTAAAACTGCAAGTGCCCCAAAGGAAATCAATTTCCCAATATGCACAGGAAAATACATGCATTTGAACTATACTTATGGTGCTTAGCCCAAAATGAAATGAAATTCAAAAAGTCAAAATGACTTTAGCATCATGAAGGAAAAAAAGAAAAACTCCTATACTCATAATTTCAATAAAATGATAATTAGGATGTTTGGTGGCTTAAAATAGCGAACAGCTGCCAAGCAAACCACGACTTTAATTGTTTGTAAAGTGGAAATAACACCAAAAATTTTATGGAAAACATACAGAAAGAGTAATCTTGACACTTGGTTAGCATACAGATGGTGAATGTCGCACGTTACACCAAGCCAAACCAGTATCGGTGTTACTGAAGGCCAGAATGTGCAGCCCTGAGCCCATCAGGGTACCCAACTCCTCATTTCCACACTGAAATTACCAGTTTTCTTTTAAGGCAGCATATGAAGAAGATAAATTTGATTTTTTTTTCCTTTGGATTTTTTGAAACAGTCTTGGTATGTAATTCAGGCTGTGCTTGAACTCTCTATGTAGCCCAGGCTGGCCCTGATCTCTCAGCGACCTTCCTGCCTCAGCCTCCCCAGTGCTGGGACTACAGGCGTGCAGCACCACATTGGGCACATATTTGGAATTTAATCAAACAAATTACATGATATATACACCTATGTTGTTAAAGAAGTGTAAAATGGCACTCAGAGGCTGCCAATGAGAGATAATTAGCTAGGATAATTTCAAAAATTCCTCTCATTGTGATACTTTCCTAATGTTCAGCTCAAAAATAAGAGAAATATGGTGCCTGATAAGAAATCAAATGAAAATGGTCAATGCCAAGATTTAAACTGCAAAACCTTCTCAATATCTATCCAATAAGTCTGTAAAACAAATGCTTCATCAGGGCCTGGACGCCAATAACCACTGTGGACATGGGGTCAACCTTCCTTCATCAACCATTAACTAATTGTTAAGTGAAAAGCACCACCATATGGTCATGAACAGGAAGGTTAAGGCAACATTTATTCAAACAGAACGACAGGGAAAACTGAACATATTGTTCCATAAATTGGCACAATCCTAGGCCTACTTTGGCTAGGGACCTTCACTGTCATCAATTTGGAAGCCCACAGGGACACATCTGCTAAGGATCTTAGAACATACTATGTACTTGATTTGATGAAAAATAACACAAACCACCAATTCAGAATCAAAATGAACTTAAGACATACATAAGGGATGGCCACTGAAGATGTCACCATGTTCCACAACATCAGAAGGAGAGTGTACATGGAAGATCAGCTAGCTACAAAATCCACACTCTCATGAGCATGATGACCTTGTAGGGCTTCTTTGATAGCTACTCTACAGTCCCATCTTCAAATAATGCCTTTGGAATATCTGAAATGACAAAGAGCAAATCTGTCCATTTGCTTCAGATCTCCAAGCAGAAACTGCCCTCCCCCCACAGCTTATGAAAAGCTCAAGTCCACGATCATTTTTCTTATAACTTTTTAGAACTGTGCCCATATTTCCATGTCCTAGCCTCTGTTTCCAATGGCTTCTGATTTTATAAATCTGCCTCATCACCTTTATCCAGATCTAGCTTAATTCTACCCTCCACCAAGTAGGTTTGGGTTTCTGCTCTTGCCCCTACACATATGAGAGTTCTATGCTATTAGGTGAACACATGGAGAGAAATCAGAGCTCAGTTGCAGGAAAATGATGTGGTCTCTTTGATTAATACTAACACATGGGTCCTTGCACTTAGATCAAATAAATCTCCTATCTTGTGCTTCACAGATCATTTTGTATGAGTTATTTTCCTATACATGGGAATAATTATCCTCCAAATACAACCTAAAGGAGATGAGATTTCGTTTGGCTCAGGATTTCAGAGGGTACAATCCATGGCTCCTGGGTGGCTGCACGACAGAAATGAAATGATGGTATGGCATGTTAGAGGACAGCTTCTCAACCCATAGAATCTATGGTACAAAGAGAAATAGAGAAAGAAAGAAAGACAAGTTAAGGAGAGAAAAAAGAAGAAAGGAAGGAAAAAGAAAATAAGAGGAGGAAGAAGAGGAGAGCAAGAAGGAGGAGAGGAGCTGGGGACAAGAATAAAAACTTACATGTCACATTCCCAAGTCATTCATCGCCTTCAAACATGCCCCTCCTCCTAACAGTACATTCAACTAAGAACTCTTTAATGAAATAATCCACTGAATGTGTGAAACTTTAGGGGAATATTTCACCTCCCTACCATAATATTTTTACATTCACAATTACTACTAAGTAAAGGCCATTAGCTTTAACTCATCTGGAAAGCACTAACCACCACTATTTATTCTCCTTTGTGCTATGATTGTTGTTATATCAGTGGATTGCAATCATGCTGCTTGGATTTATATTCCACCCATTCCTTCTACCAGATGTACAACTGTGGGTTTTCTGGATTTGGGGATTTGGTTTTGAAACAGTGTCTCTTTCTGCTGCCCTCAAACAGACATTTCTTCTGACACATCCTCAAGAATATCTGGGAAGACTGTCATGTGAAATCCTTCTCTCATGATATTTATTTTTTAATTTACTTTTTAATTTTCACATGCTGGGGCCTGCACCTGGTTCTTTACTTATGGTAGGGCTGCAACCAACCCCTGCCTGAATAGCTGTACAACTTTGGGTGATACCTTGCCACAATGTCTTCATCTGTTAGGTAACGGTACAAATAAAACGAACCTATTGTGCTGCAGTGACATAGAGGGGCTTTATGCTAAGCATTTCTCTGTTGCCTGGTACATACCAACCACTAATGTATTATTGTTGTGACTTTATTATCAACTTCCTTCATGTTTCAGATTATATCTCAGCTCTTCCTGAGGATTGCCTGTATCATCACAGACTTGATATATCTGCATTTCTAAATATAGTGTCCCTTAGCCATTCCTACCAAATATTTTGCATCAGACAAAACAATATCTGATTTTTTTTTCCATGGTTCTTTCATTTTCATCTTTGGTAAGGACTCTGCACATTAATATTTCAATTCTTGTTCTATTTCATCAGATATATATATATATATAGTTTTATCCCTATATGTCATATATATATATATATATATATATATATATATATAAAATGCTTTATCCCTCTCTCTAAATTTGTCACCAATTTTTCACTGGAAAACTTAGTAGCATATTCTGTTCAGATATAATATAGCTCAGTACAGAGGGTGAAATATATGGAGGTTTGATAAGCTACCCTTGAAGAATAATTTTATTGGGAGGTCTCCATAAATATCTTCTCGTAAGGAATTCAGAATGTGTCTTGGTCCCCTGTCTGCTTTTGCCAGATTTGGCAGACTGTGTGGTAGACTAATGAGGCATTGCTAAAGGGCTTTTAACAATGGGTTGCCTAATACTTTCAGAAAAGGATGCATGAAGCAGACATGTGTACAGCATAAGAGTGAATGTGGTATACAGGGAGAGAAGGTAGGTTGAAGTTTCCAGGAGGAGCAGGTGCACAGGAGCTGGTTTATGAACAAGGCCTCTTGCACAAGGATGAATACTTGGTCTGACCAGAAGTAGACAAAGATGACAGAGCAAAACCAGTCCTGGGCCAGAATTTTGGGTTTGATGTTGGGGATAAGTCAGATAATTTTAGGGCTTTAATAACATCATCAAATTTGCTATTCAAAGCTATCATTTGGAATCACCTTTCAAAAAGAGTCACCATAGGCAGTGGAAAATCATAGGCCATTTAGTTCAAAGAAAGACATGAAACTGCAAGGGGGGTGTAACGAATTATTGTGGTGAAGACTCCGTGAGGAAACATGAGCTAGTATTTCAGCACGTGACTCAGAATAGCTACCCAGGGGCTCCCCTGTGATGACCTGAGGTACAATGAATGAAGGTCCACTGCACGCCTGGTGGGGATGCCATTTGGAGAGACTGTAAAAGCAGCAAATGAAAAAGCACAGTCAAAGAGCACTTGGGGAAGAAGAAAAAGCAAGATCCATTCTTACTGAAACAAGTCTGAGGTTTTTATATAGTTCTGCAAAGAAGATGAATGTTATTTGTGTGGAAATACAAGGAGGACTTAAAAGGTGATAAAGAGCTAGAAGTAACTATGTGGAAGGACTGGTTCAAGACTCACTGTGGGTGTCATTTTGGTGACTGGATCTCCTGACAACAGATAATGGGCTGAGGAGGGAGCCAGCGGTCAAGGAAAAGGGCGGACATAACATCCAACCAGAAACTACCAGAGATATGAAGCAGCAAGAAAATGTAACCCTTTGTGAGGAAAGAAATGAGTGAACAAAGGCAGCCAGGTTGGAAAGGAAGGAAAAACACCTGCCTTTATGTGCACACATGATCAGCTATGTAGAAAACCTAGTAAATCTACACTGCTTAGACATAGTGTTTGCAGGATACTGTACAATATACTTTGCAGGGGTGCTGTAGGGACATGTGCAAATTCAGAGTAAGAGGCTTAACTGCCCCTGTAGAAGAAACACCTCCTCTTGCAAAAGCATTCATTTAAGGGAACTTCTAAGAACTTTCCCTGTCTCTGAGAAGGATATGAATAATTCTCAAATCTCAAAGAAGAGAACAAGTCTCCTGTGGCCTCTGTGACCAGGAAAGTCTTTTTCTAGGACCTAGGAACCATCTCTTCGAAATGTAAAGAGCAGGGAAGCTAATGCCCCTACCCTCCATGTTCTGTGTGAGAGCCTAACCGCAGCGGGCTCCGCCTCCCACGTGTCTGAAGTAGCCCGTCATAAAAGCTGTGTTATGTGCCTGGTGCCCCAGGCCGAGGTCGGTGGGTCGAGGAGTCCGGCTGAGCGGAGCCGCAGCGCCATGGGACCAGCCGGCGCCGCAGATGTGCTCCCTTGGGCTGCCCCGCACCACATCTGTCCGGCCCACCCGCCACGCCACCCACCATGTCGCAGACACTGCACATTGAAATCCCCAACCTCAGGAACACCGCTGGGCTGCCTGAAGGAGCAGTGGCCTCTGGGCCTCTACTGCGACGCGTCCATCCCTGTCAAGGGCCAGGCCTTCAAGGCGCACCAGGCCGCGCTGGCCGCCAGCAGCCTGTACTTCCGAGACCTGTTCAGCGGCAACAGCAAGAGCACATTGGAGCTGCTGGGCAAGGTGCCGCCCGCCTGCTTCCAGCAGATCCTGTCCTTCTGCTGCATGGGCAAGCTCACCACGGCGGCCAACGAGCAGCTGGTGGTCATGTACACCGCCGGCTTCGTGCAGATCCCCACATGGTGGAGTGCGGCTCTGAGCTCATGTTCAAGGTGAGATCGCCCCACTGTGACTCGCAGCTGGCCGTGATGGAGGACGTCAGTTCCAAGCCCCAGAGCCCCTGCAACCAGCTGCAGCCGGCTGCTGTTACGACCACCACCGCACCCTATGTCGTGTCCCCCTCTGTGTCCATCCCGCTGCTGACCCGCGTGAAGCAGGAAGCCATGGAGCTGCCGCCGGCCGCCAGCCCATGCCTGGCCCCAAAGCGCCCGCTGGAGACAGGGCTGCGGGATAGCACAGCGGTGGCTGCTGATGCGGCCCCACTCCAGATGTGCCAATCTCCTACTACGGGGCGCCCAGCCTGGCCACCCTGATCCCTGGCATGCAGCAGGTGCCCTACCCTCAGGGGGAGCGGACCAGTCCGGGGGCCAGCAGCCTGCCCGCCACCAACAGCCCCACATCCTACCACAACGAGGAGGATGAGGAGGGCGACGAGGGCTGCAACACCATGGTGGAGGCACAGTACGGGGAGATGTACATCAGGGTCACGGGCAGCTACGCAGTGCAAGAGAAGCCAGAGCCAGTGCTGCTGGAGAGCCGCTGCTGCGTCCTCATCCACCACGACCTGGTGGCGCTGCCCGCCAGCCTCATCAGCCAAATGGGCTATCGCTGTCGCCTGAAGCTCTACTCCGAGGAGGACCCCAGCGAGAAGCTGGAGCTGGTGGCGGCCTCCGGCGTCTACATCACGCATGGCCAGCCCATGAACTGCCACCTCTGCTCAGAGCTGAAGCACAAGGTCTTTCTGCGGAGTCTCCTGGCCACCTTCTTTGACAGGAGCACGCTGGCCAACAGCTGCGGCACAGGCATCCGCTCGTCCACCAGCGATCCGAGCCACAAGCCGCTGGACAGCCGGGTCCTGAACGCGGTGAAGTTGTACTGTCAGAACTTCGCCCCCAGCTTCAAGGAGAGCGAGACGAACATGATCGCCACCGACATGTGCACCAACACCCGCCGGGTCCACAAGCGCTGGCTGCCCAAGATCAAGTCCAGGCTGCCCGAGGGCGTAAAGATGTACCACACTCAGGGGCGCCAAGGTCGCCGGCCTGCCCCCAACCCCGAGTTTCCGCCTGCCACCCCGCAGGTGTTTGAGCAGCGCATCTATGCCGAGCTGCGGAGCGACGCGTCCACCCTGCGGCTCTGAGAACTGATGCTGTGAATGTGGATCTGAGCGCGGCTGCCAACCCTGCCTTTGACTCTGGGGAGGAGGCGGATGGGGCCGACTCTGCTATCCAGGAGGTGGCTGCCCCCGAGCCGATGCCCACCGATGGCCAGAGACCCCAAAGCCCTTCGAGCAGGGCAGCGCCAGCTCCAGCAGGCCCCAGAGGCCGGCCAGAGGCCCAGCCACCGGGAGCCCCGAGGGCACCTACGCAGGGACTTTGTAAGAGAGGCGGGCGAGGCTGACTCTCAAGGGACAGCGCTAAGCTGCTTGCATGCACTGCTAATGCAGAGAAATGTGATCAAGCCACTTACCTACTGAACTGCTACTGCTGCCTGACAAAAATGTGATTTTTATCCTGCCTGTATTTAAAACGGATGAAGGAAAATGCACCCACTATACACTGGGAGCAAGGCCCAGGGAGCCTTTTTGGTGCCGCGAGGGCAGTCTTCTCCTGTAGCTCCTTCTCCCCTTCCAGGAGGGGCGAGAGGCCTCCAGCCCTGGTGCCAGGCCCTACCCTGCCTCACCTGCACTTCCTGCTCCTCCTGCCCCCGAAGAGGAGGGGGCAGCCACTGGGAGTGGGGTAACACTCCGTTTCTTACCTTGGGGCAGCCCAGGGTCTCCAGGGCCAAACCTGCTCATGTTCCTTCTTGCTGAGATGCCATCTGCGTGGATGAGTGTGTGCGGGGGGTGTGCATGTGTGGGTGAGAGTGAGTGTGTGTGCACCTGCATGTGAGCGTGAAGCAGTGATGTACCTGACGGCTTTGCTGGTCACCAGGGGTGGAGGAAGGATGCCACATTCTCCCCTGCCCTGCCTTCACTCTGCCCCACCAGCTCTGTGCTGAGACCCCCAACCCCCTGGAGGCCCGGCTGCCCCCCACCTGCCCATGGACTCCCCCACTGGGCCACCTTGGGTCCTGCACAGCTGCAGCCACCCTCTGACGCCCCAGCCACTCTGGGATTTTGCTTGTTTGGTGTTTTCGTTTACTTCAGATCTACTTCATTATGTTTTGGAAACCTTTAGACCCAACAGAGCAAAAAATGGGGAGGGGCAGATGTCCCTGTCCCCAGCCTACCACAGATCAGGGGCAAGTGCAAACCTGTCCTGGGATCAGGCTCCTCTCACCTCCCACTGGAGGCAGAGGAGTTCCAGGGCTTCAGCCAGGACACACGCAGGCTGCGCTCAGAGGGCCCTCGTGCCACCTCTGCAGTGCCTGGCGCTACAGAGGCTGGCAGCAGGTGCAGGTCTGGGCTGGGCAGTCGGGGATGGGGGCAGGCTGGAACAGGAAGGAGGTCCAGGGTCCTGGTGGCCAGTGCGAAGCCCGAGTGTTTACTGTGAGTTGGAAGCTTGGTTTCCAAGCAGTGGGGCAGGTGATGGGATGTACTCTTGGCCACCCCCCCTGGGGTCTCTTCCCTGCCTGCAGAGCCCAGCAGCTCCCAGTGTGGCCAGGGACCCCATTCCAAGACTTGATGGTCTGCTGTTTCCCCGTCAGCCCTGGGCTTGCCCCTGGCACCCCCTCCTGTGTGTACAGACACAGTGGGGGCTGGGGTGTGGTTTCGGCCTCCCCACCCAGCTCCCCATTTCTGCTGCGCTGCCCTCCCCAGTGGGGAGGCCGTGGGGAGACTATGCCTGCTCTCCGGAAATCTCCGGTGGCTTTGGAGGGGTGGGGGCTGTGGGCAAGGACTAGGACATACTTTGGGACTCGAGCCTGGGGAGACCCCTGCAATCCTGGATGGGGGCAGTGCAGAGGCTCTTGGTTCCCACCCAGGGCTGGAGCCACCGGCCCAGAGCTGCCCCCTCTGCCCCTCCGCCCCCATCTAGGGCTCAGCCGGGTTGGAGTCCCCGGGCCTCCAAGGGCCTGGACCAAGCCTCTCCGGGGAACCTTGGTGTACCTGATGTTGCCCCTTCAGCAGCTGGCACCACTGAGCCCCGCACCGCCACGTCCTGTCAAGGTCCCCTCCAACGGGTTCTTCCGCAAGTCTCTGCCAGTGTGGGCGGGGGCTGCTGGACGCGGAGGACACCTGTCTGCTGGGCCGGCCTTGCTGGAGCACGCAGGTGTTTCAGCTTTAACTACTGTTTCAGGACGCGCTGCAGCAGCGCCAGCCGGCAAGCGTGCGGGCTCGGTACAGATGTTTCTCAGAGGGCAAAGGTGTTCTGCTTTCATTTGTTTGTTTGTTTTGTTTCATTGAAAAATGAAAAGAAACGGGAAATGATGCAGAATGTAAAGCTTTCAGACTGGACTTGCCTGTGTGCTCATCAGTCGCCTCCATTGTTACAGTTTTGCACACAATTGTGATTTTTATGTCAAAAGAAGCCATAACTTGCAATACTATTTTTAGCAGACAAAAAAAAGAAAGAAAGAAACCAGAACTAAGTATAAGATGTATAAATACTTTCAAGTTGAACATTCAGATGGCACTGGGTGCAAATAGAACATACATCCTTCTGAAAAAATGTTTGGAGAAGATACTTAAAAAGGAGATGGTTATTTTGCAGGCTCTGTCTAGGGTTAGACTAGTACCTGTTAAAAAATAAGTCAATGGAGGAAACTGTTCCTGTGCTGTAAAGGAGGGCTTCACAGAACCACTGACTTAGATTCAGCCACGGAAGACACTGGCTTTTTGTTTTCCTTTAAGGAGGAGGAAGCCTTTCTTTTGTCCTTCCTGGGTCCTTCCTCACTCCCTTTCTGTGCTGTTTTCCATAGTGATGAGACTGTTGACTTTGTAGCCATGGCTCACAACATTGTATCAATAACTAAACAACCACCAGGTACACCAGCGACCCGGAGTAGGTGGAAGGCCATGACTGCCGAGCAAAAGATGTCACCGTTAATTGTAAAGCACTTTGTAAAATTCACATTTACAGAATAATAAAGTCAGTTCAACCCCCTCCCTCCAAAGCTGAGTTACGTACATGCATCAACTCCCCCAGGTAATGTAATCATTATGTATTGCAAACATGGACCAATAAGAATAAAAAATACAAGGTGTGTTTATTTTCCACTGGATAAGTTATATCTAATCTGCTCAGGCAGCAGTAACAAACACTCTTGGTCAATTGGCTCAAACAACAAAGATTTCTTTCTCACTGTTCTGGTGGCTACAAGTCCCTGATGAGAGAGCACCAGAGACCCTGTCTTTCCTTAAAAGGAAGACCATCATACTGGATCAGAGTACCAAACTCAGGGCCTCATGTAACCTTAACTAGACCCTCAGAGACGCAGTCTGTAAGTACAACTACTGGGTCGCTCAGGACACTAATGTCTAATTTGTGTGAGGATGCAAACACTCGGCCCATAACACCGACCAACATAGATGTGGTCACCCAGTCACCGTGTGCACCACAGATACACTATGAGGGAGGGTTGCACTGTCCAGTCTGTGCTTCCTGAGGAGGTGTCTGGAGTGGGTGCATCTGCCTAGCTGTTTGAAAGGAGAAGCTTTCTTGCTGCCCTGCGCAGTCTCAACCACCTGTGGTGCACATCACATTCTTGTTCAACAATAACGCCGCTTTCTGCTTTTGTGCAGAGGTGTTCTGGCTGCCTTGCCAGGTGATTTTCCTTCTAAGTATTTTTTCTCAACACTACAGCCATCCCTCCCTCAAAACTCAACTCTGCCCCAACACTTTCTTCACTGATCTGACTCAGGGAAAGTAAGCCACAAAATTTTTCTTCCGGTCTTTCTGGATTGGCTACTCTTCTCATGCAAAGTATTGAGTAACTAATTTTCTTGTTTGTTTTTATACCAAGAAAAAGACCCAGTGACAAAGGTGTGAGGAAACCAGCATTCTGGTAGGAGGGCACAATTCCTGGAGATAAATTTTGTTGTGTAGATCCAGAGCTTCAAATAAGTAGACAAGTAAATCAATGTATTTCTATGAGCTGGAATCAGCGTTAAGCAAACCACCATTTGTGCAGAGACAGATGTACAGGAATTGCTATGCATTCTCACCCAAGAAGGGAGGTGGAGGGAGAGTGGGGGAAGCTGAGTACTTTAAATATTTTTTTGTTTCTATTCAATTACATGTTTTTGAGATTTTGTTTTTGTTTTTTAGAATGACAATAAGCTCATATTATGTGGAAAAATTTCAGGGAACAAATGCAATATTAGACTTGCAAATAAAACCTTTTACATTTATGCAATTGCTATTCAATTCGTGTATGACTTCAACTCTCAAAGTGCAAATGTGTTTCACAATGCTGGATAGTTAATGCTGAATGGCAAGACCTAGATGATTTTCCTGTTCGTAATTGCCTAAATTGTCTTCAATCACCTTGTTTGTCTGAATCTCAGAGCCGTTCTCCAACCTGAGAACAAAGGCAAGGAAATCTGGATGAGCAATTGTTGAAAAAAAAAATAACTCATACATGGAATAGCAACTCAGTTTTATTTTCAGTATTAACCAACATTTATGCACCAGAGGCAGCCTAGAGAGGCAATCATGCCTCTCCTAAATAAATCGGTAGAATGTACTGCCTAGGGCCCAAGGATCCACGATGAAAATTCAATTCTTTTTCAGCTGAGCTTTGTAGCTCAAAGAACATATCAGTCCCTTTGAGAGCTGCAGCATCATGGACAGCATGCTAAGTAAGGAGTCCACCGAATGCTCCAGGAGGTTGGTATCTTCTGCAGTTAGAAAAGTAATGGGAAGCAAAATGAAAATCACATTACAGGTGCTCAGTCCTGTCCCTCTCTTGCCTCTTCTGCCCCTCCACCCAATCCTTTCTCCTATTGCTTAGAGCACCCGGGTCAACAGGCCCAGCACATCAAGCCCGCTCCTTAGACTGAGGCTTGAGGGTCTCCATGTGTCCCCCTGGACACTCTGTCAGCCACAGACGAGCTCAGACACCTGCTGCCACTGCCAGACAGCCAGGCCCCGTCCAGAACTTACAGAATTAGATCACTGCCACTCATGGACATCTCCCTGTGTATACCATGTGCAAGTGACTCAGCTACAGGTGTCGAGTACCAGCGAGCGACCTGTGCATCCACAGAAAACAGGAAAGGTACTATGAGAATATTGGTAGAGACCTGGTTAAGGAGGCTTTGTCTCTGAGACTGCCTTCATCCCAGTCCCTAGGTTTCTCAGGCTACCCCCAAAGCCCTTAGAGGGTCTCTCAGGGAGGGCCACTCTGCCCACATCGTCCCTCCTGGCAGCTCACCCTCCTCCCCAGCCCCTTGGGTTCTCTCACGCTTCTTCTGGTCCCTGTGCATGAATCCCCCTTTGGGCTCTCAGTCCACCCCCTGCCCATCCCAGACCACCTCCAGCCCGTCCTTCAGAAAGGATACAACTCTCGCCATTCGGTTCAGAGTCTTTGGCTGAGCCTGAGGCGTCTCCACCCGGCATTGGACCCTGCATCATTCCCGAGTCCTGTGGAGTTTCCCAGGCAACAGCACCTTCTTCTTCAAGTTGTTCAGGAACAGTTTCCTCTGCCCGTGTGCCTTCACACTCTTCAAGGCACTGGGGGATATCTGACTCACTGGCAGAGTTGTCCGCCACGTCGGCACCACCGACGCCGTTTTCCGGAGCCTGCATGGCTGCCAGACCTCTCCGGCTCAAAGCCCACCCAGAACACTGCCACACGCCCAGCGTTCTCCTGACACAACGAGGTGCACGTGGAGCTCCTCAGAGTTCCCACTCACAATGCAACGCGCGATGCCCACGCTGCCTTCGAGAATGGGCCCTCAGCCTTAGGCGCCAGCCAATAGTGGATCCCCACTTAACCTGCCATGACACCCACGGGGCCCTGGGAGACCCCGAGCCCTTGGGAGATCCTGTGGGCCACAGAGTGTTGTGGATTTCATCAGGAAGCTTTGCCCCTTGACACTGAGGGCACGTAGGGCTCCAGAGAACACAGGGCAGACAGACAGACAGACAGACAGGCCCCTAAAAAGGCCTCCTGGGCTATCTTCAGTTTCAGTTGTTCAGTACATTGCTGTAGGTGCCTGGGGCTGCTGAGTGGGAGGTGTCACTCTGTCTCCATACATGCTGAAAAGGGTGAAGCATGGCAGAGCCAACTACCACTCACTGTCTTTAAGCAAACAAAATCTTGGGAGTCCCGATCCTCTGAAAGCCTCTTCCACCAATTGTTTCTTGTCTTCTAAGCAATATACTTGGGTCTAGGGAAGTTCTTGTTCTATTTGCCAAGTGGAAACAGAAACTGAAAGAAAGCAAGCAAAAAGCTGAAAGGGATGAGAGGGGAGAGAGGGGAGAGAGAGAGAGAGAGAGAGAGAGAGAGAGAGAGAGAGAGAGAGAGAGAGAAACATATGGGGGAGAGAGGGAGAGGAAGGGGGCTGGCTAGGAAACTGACAAGCAGAGGCAAGTGGTTTCTTTGGAAAGGTTAGAAGGAAGGCTCGGAAAACTCTCTGCCAAGGTGCCATTCTATAGGGCCTGATGGGCCTGCCAGTCTTCCAAAGAATATTGGACATGTCCGTGACAACTGTGAGGAAGCCATTATTTACCAATCTGTGATCTTACCTTCAGAGCAATGCACATTTAAGTTAGGGATCCAAGCAGCATAGCAATTTTCTAACTTTCAGAATGCCTGAGTCTGGTTTTTGTTGTATCTCCAGATTTTGTTTACATACACTAAGAGACAGCACTGTGTAGTATCTCACAAAGGCCAGAAGGTTCCTTTTGGTCCTGCAGGCAGTAACATCATGATAGGATCAGGTGGCTTCCAGGCTCTGGATGGACTGAGACAATCAGAAACTTTGCCATCAAAACAACAGATTTTTTGTGGGGTTTTTTTTTCCTGAACAAAGATTTGTACTGGGAAAGCTGGGGGTGTGATTCATTGGGGCATCACTTGACTATGACCCACAAGACCCTAGGATCCACGTCTAGAACCACAGTAAAACAAAGTTGAAGTGCTGGGAGCTTGATGTAGATGGCTTATTTCCAACCCACTCTCAGGACAGCCCACAAGGAATTGGTAGAGAATCATTCTTGTGTGACAGGCAAGGACACTGAGGGTCATGTGGTTCCTGAAATGCTCAAAGGGCACCTGCTGGAGCCAGACAGAACTGAATGTAACTCCTTGGAATAGCACTGTAAGACTGAGCAAGTAATGTTAACTCTGGAAGTAGTGACTTGTTTTAGGGTTACTGCAAAGGTTCAGCATCCCGTAGGTTCCATGGCTTTCTGGCAGGTCCAGGGTGATCTTAGTGGATGTTGGTTATGCTGGAGGTTATGTGGTTATGAGGGGGGAAGGTAGCCTGGTTCTTAGCAGTCTGAGGAGGAAGGGAGGGGCCAGCCAGGAGCCAGGAGATGAACGTTCTTTCCCTTGTAACCCTTTACTTTCTTTCTCTGAAGAGTAGTTCTAAGGTAGACTCCATCCTACAGGACAAAAGGTGGAGGTGACCTGCTTGGTTAGGAAGAAGCACACTACAGACCAAGGCACACTGGCCACCCTTCAGTGCTACAGCTCAGGCCACCTTGTGCAGCACGCACTTGCTACAGGCCAGCCCCATTCCAGGTGGTGCATGAAGTACAAAAAATGCAGTTGAAGAGTGATTCTAATAGACTTGACTCTAAACTCTAGGGCTATAACAGAAGTCTAGCCAAGAAGCATTGATATGTTTCAGTAGTAACACTTCAGGTAGGACAACAGGAGGATACGTTTGTCTAGGAGCATCTGTGGGTACAGGTGGCTGCACAGGAAGTGAGTTGTCATTTCAAGGAGACTCAGAACTATTTAGGCAGATGATCATCAATTGTATGTTTTTCCTTATTGAGTCATAATGTGGTTATAACAGAAGCATACAGCTTAAATATATAGCTGGAGTGACAAATGTGTGCATCCTTGTTTCTTCCACTCAAATAAAAATATAGTGCATTTCTGTTGAATAAATACTTTCATATACTTCTAGTCACCCCCATCTGCTAGTTTCATGACAACTACTGTTCTGATATTTATCATGATTGCTGTCTTGGCCTTCTTCATAAACATCATTTAGATGGAAACTCAGAATGTGTGCCTTTTGTGTCTAGGTTCTTTTGTTCAACAAACTGGCTTTGTAGCCGGTGATGAAGTCAAATTTGTTAATTTTTATTTAATGGAGCATACTTTTTATATGAACTTTTAGGTCTTTTTACCAGTGTCTAGGTTCCCCCCCCCAAAAAAAATATATATATATAGGTAATACATACTAATGAGATTAATTTTGTATATAGGCACATTCATATAACATATTTTGATTATTTTCATTTCCATTATCCCCCTTTCCTTTTCCTCCACCATCCTCTGATCACTTTTCTATCTCTAAAAGTCTACTTTCTGGCTTCCAGTCATCTTTCCTTCTTTCCTTCTTTTCTCTCCCCTCCTCTTCTCTTCTCTTCTCTCCTCTCTCTCTCCCCTGAAATACTTTACTTTCTGATGCTAGCTTATTTCATTTAACACGAGGGTGTTCAGTTCCATCCTTTTTTCTGCAAATGACCTGATTTCATTGCCTTTATGACTGAATAATACTTCATTAATTATGTATACCACATTTTTGTTATCCATTTATCTATTAATGCACTTCTAGGCTGTTTCCGTAGCTTACCTAATGTGAATTGCATTGCTCTTCTCCATTTGTACCTCTTTTGAGGAAAATCTGATCAATAGATTTGCCTATTAGTAGATTGGGTTATTGGGGGGGTCTGCATTTTTCTATATCTCAGATATAAACCCTCTGTAGAAAATCTACATAGCAAAGATTTTTCACCCACTCTGTAGGTTGTCTCTTCACTTTCTTGATGGTTTCCTTAGCTGTGCTGATGCTTTTTAATTTGATGCCGTTTCATTGGTTGAGTATGCTTTTTGTTTTTGTTTATGTGGTACTAAGAATTGAACCCAGGGCCTCACAACACTAAGCAAGTGGTCTATCATGGAGCTTCTTCAACAGCTGTAGTCCCCTTTGCTGATTCGTGATATTATTGTGTATGCTATTGGGATTCTATTCAGAAAGCTTTTGCCTCTGCCTATGGCTTCAAATATTTTCCTTATGTCATTCCAGCAGTTACAAAGTTTCTTGTCTTATACCTAAGTCTTTGATTCATTTCGACTTGCTTTTAGTGCAGGAGGAGAGAGAAGAGTCTAGCTTCAGTCTACTGCATGCAAATATCCCATTTCAACAGCATCATTTGTTAAATATGCTCCGGTATATGACTTGGACCCTTTGTAGGAAATCAAAAAAGGTGAAGGAAAAATGGTAGAGGTGTGATCATTAGCAAAACTCAACCTCTCCAATATCTGTAATCCATGCACTGGAAAATGACAACTTGGTGAAGAAAAAAGAAACACAGATTGCCAGGAGTTGGGGAGGATTTGACTGGAAAAATTAGAAGCTACAGAAAAGTTGAAAGGATGCAGAACAAAGACTGAAACAATCTGGACTCTCCACTCAGCTCACAGCTTGAAGCTCTCTGGGAGGGGAAATTGGCTCCACAGAAGGAAGTGAAGTACCCTAATTGCCCAGGGCTTGGAGATTCAGGCAGAAATGGCAGCAGAGCCCAAAATCATTATAATCCTAATATAATTTGTAGCATGGTGTTTTACTTCATGGGGACTCATTCAACATGGCAGGCAACAGCTGAAGAGGGATTCCACCATGGGCATCCACCACATCCCCAGAGAGTGCTTAATCTTGCAATCTTGCCCCATTTCAAGAAAGGGTTGATCATTTAAATCTACCTCTCAAAACAACTAAAAAAATTCCATTTCAGAGCTCCCAGTGTAACCTTCCCAGAGTGACTGAATGAGAGACAGCCATGGGAGAGACAGATGGCTGAATTTGCACTCAGAAACAGCTGGGTCTGAAAGTGCATTAAGTATTTGATTAAAAATACTTTAAGGCTTTAAGTATTTGATTAAAACTACAGAGAAAAATTTTTTCTGTGTTTGGACTCATTTTCTATTTTGTCTTTCTTCCTCCATATCATTTCCTTTTCATTCCTTTTTATCTTTTTGACTCATTTTTTTCCTGATACCTATATCTCATCCTATAAATGTCCTTCTCTTCTTTAATAGGATACTTTTCTTGCTTTTCTTTCCTTTTCATCTCCCATTTTTAAATTTTTCCAGCTTTTCTTGCTTTCTCTCATTCCCAACCCATTATATTTTTTTATGACCAAACCATTAAGCCTTACTCATCTTTAGATAATTGTATTGTACCACTGTGGAGCTCTTTTCTGTCATGATTGGAGGTATAGTTGTCACATTTAGTAGATATCTGCTGTGTCAATATTTGATTTTTCTTGTTTATATTTTAATTATAGATTTCTTTTCTAATGTTATCAGTGATACATTAAAGGTTCTTATGGTATGACAATATCAAGTTTGTCTGGGATGATATTACTGTTGGTGATATATTTTATACTGACAGAATCACAAAGTTGTTGGCATTAATAGCTTCTATGTACATGCTGATATCTGTACTACCTTGGTGACATTAACAATACTATCATCCATTCCTGTAGGACTGGGCGCTGAGGAATTACAGTGCCTTCTATTCTCCCAAATAACCAGGAGTGGTCAGATCTTGGGACAGAGGCAAAGGAATACAGCTAGCAGTGCCCTGAGTGCATCACTGAAAAGCAGACTAAATAAATTTCTATACTAGCCACAAAATCATTCCTCTATAAGCAACCACAAACCTAAGCATAAGCAAAACAAAGAAGCAATAAAAACATGAAAACACAAGGAAACAAAATGCCCCCCAAACTTCAAACTTTCCCAAAACCAATCCATGGTGCACTGAGGGGGAGGAAGGCAAAAGCTACACAGCCAAATTATTTGCAAGGATGACCGAAGAGATTAAAAACATTATCAGCAAGATGCTTAGTGTGCTCACAGAAGGTATAACTAAACAGATAATGGATGTAATAAACAAAACAACTAAGGTGCTTATAGAAGACACTAATAAAAAGCTAACTGACCTAAAATATACAAAATATGCAATTTAGCAAATTAATTAGGGTCCTTGACCCTAACAGAAATCCAGAAAACTAAAAATGATATTGAAATTACGGGCAGCAGAAGCAAGAAAATGTGAGGAAAGAATATCAGAACTAGCAGATAGGGATGATTTCAAAGACCAATTACTCAGAGGTACATTAAAAACAAGAGAATATGAAAAATGAATCTAACATATGCTACATAATCCAAGGAATGCTAATCTAAGATTAATTAAAATAAGTGAAAAATAAGAAGACATTTGGGCTGGGGATTTAGCTCAGTGGCACCACACCTGCCTCAAAAGTGCAAGGTCCTGAGTTTGATCCCTGGTACTGAAAAACAAAGAAAAAGATAAAAAAGATAAGACAATCACAAAGGGCATAGAAACCTTGTTTACAGAAATGATAGCAGAAAACTTTCCAAATATGGTGATAAAATTGAACATATAAAGAGCAGTATACAGAGCCCCAAATAGCCATGGTCCAAAGAGGTCCTCTTCCTCTCATATCACAGCTGAAATATCAGAAGCCCAACACAGGGATAGATTCCTAAAATGTATTAGAGAAAAACAACAAATCACTCATAAAGCTAAAGTCATTAGGATTATAGTAGAATTCCCAATACAAATCTTAAAGGCCAGGACAGTTTGGCATAACACGTTTCAAACTGTAAAAGATACCAACTTCTAGTCCAGAGTAATATATCCTGCAAGAATATCTTGGAAAATTGATAGAGAAATAACTTATTTCCAAGACAAAGAGTGCCTGAAGAAATTCATGTCCACAAAACATGAACTACAAAAGATTGTCAAGGTTATCTTATAAAGAGATAGTGATGCCAAAAAACAATAGAGTGAACACACCAGACATGATGAACAGTTAAGCAGAAAGGAGGAAATTAGAAACAGGAAACTAATTCAATGACAGGAATAAGTCAATTCCTTTCAATAATAGCTCTCATGTGAATAGTTTCAATTCCCCAATGAAAAACAAAGATAAGAAGAATGGATTAAGAAACAAAACCTAATGATATGCTGAATATAGCAAACACATTTAATTCAAAAATATACACACATTAAAAATCAATTGTTGCAAAACAATGTTCCATGCAATGGAGCTGGGAAAAAAAGCAAGAGAAACTATCCTTATTTCAGACAAACTACACATCAAGCCAAAACAGAACAGAAGAGGCAAAGTAAGTCACTAAATATTGATGAGGGGAACAATTTAATAGGAAGGGATGACTACCGTAAACATATTATTCATCAAGCAACAGCATACTCAACTTCATAAGAGAAACAGTACTGGACATAAAATAATAGTTAAACATGGTCTTAGTTACTTTTCCTCTTG